>NC_084970.1:1045000-1100000 GCF_963691925.1 Scomber scombrus | reverse complement strand
GCCTCCATAATTACGTATTTAGCCCATATTTAACATTGAATGACTCATACTTGCACTCTCTTGCCTTATCTTTTGCACTTTATCACACAGCCTCAGCCTCAGACCTTGGTTTTTATTTAGTATACTGTTCTTAGTATCTATATTCTTATTTAACTTACACAGATTACATATTTTACTTTTTACATTCCTGTTTATGTTGTATGTGTATGTTATGTGTGATGTCTCTACGTGTATTAAGCTGCTTGGACCCTTAATTTCCTCTAGGGGATCAATAAAGTTTCTATCTATCTAGGAACTGAGTCGGGTCTATTCAAGGCTCAAGATAGAAAATTAAGCTGGCGGATCAAAGCAAACAACACAATACAGTATGGTCCAATTTAAATAGGGCCGAGTGAGACACTTCTCCTTTGTAATGTGATCAATATAGAGTCACCAGACCTTAAGAAACTTGGGGTGGGAATTATACACGGTGTAGCGAATTTTTCATGATATAGAAAGGAAACCATGTCATTCAGCCATTTTTTTAAAGCAAGGAGGAAAGACAGATTTCCACTCTCTTAAGACCATGTTTGCTATCACCTATGGGTTTGTTGTAATGTAGAGGTACGAGTCAAAGAAAAATCAGAGCAACCCAATATAACAAAAAAGCCACACTGGTTACACTCTTGACATGTTTTCCTCCTCCCCTTGGGTTGTTGTGTGTCTACTCACAACACCTCACACACACACAAACACACCATCAGTTCAAGAAAGAACAAATACTTATGTTAAACATATGGTTTAAAGCAGGGGTGTCAAACATACGGCCCCCGGTGCCAGAACCGGCCCACCAAGGGGTCCAATCCGGCCCAGTGGATAAGTTTGCAAAGTATGAACATTTCAGAAAAGTGATTCCAATTTTTCTGTTTGCTTTAGAGTTTTCTTCTTTTCTACCCTGAGCAGAATACAATGAATACATATTGCGGTCATATTGAAACCATTCATATATTAAAAAGTATGCAAAATGTTGTCAATCAGCAGCTTCTGTGCAAAATAATCCGTAAAAACTGAGACATAATGTTGAAATTGCACTCATTTTCCTTAAGACATCTCTTACTGGTCATCTGTTTTGTAAATAGACGGTTTATTATAGTAAAGTTATAATATATAGTATGTGCAGGTTATTATACAATTATACAATCAAATTAGCTGTATGTGGCTCTGAACTAACATGAGTTTGACAACTCTGGTTTAAAGTAACCAAACCAGAACCCAAACCAAGCCAAATGCTTTATGTCAGGTGTGTCAAACATATGGCCCGCCAAGGGGTCCAATCCAGCCCTATGGATCATTTTGCATGATATGAAAATTACAGTAATTCCAATTTTTCAATAAAATCCACTTCTATCCTCACTTATTTTCACTTGTCATTCACAGTCAAGAACATCCAATTTGAGATAATTCACTTGCAATGTGATTCAAATTTGAAAGACAAAATTTGCCTTGGTGGGTTTGGACACATTTGTATCAGTATCTCTTACCAGGGTAACCCCAGATTGACAGATTGACAGACTTGGCTGCTATAAGTTTGTGCATGTTTGGGACGATTTATCTATTGTGAACAAGCTTTTTCTGTGATGAACATCAAGAAAACAAAACTGTGTTCCAGCTTCACACACAAACATTTTAATGACTCAAACTGGCAGCTACTACTATTGCAGTTATTCATCTTGAGACATCTCAGGCTGTTCATCTGTTTTGTAAATAGATGGTTTATTATAGTAAAGTTTACTATAAATTATTGTAGGTTATTATGCAGTGGTTTTACTGGTTTTTGGCCCACTTGAGATATAATCGGGCTGTATGTGGCCCTTTAACTAAACACACCGATTCACACCCATACACTTTCACACTGCCACACTTGTACTTGTGAAATCTTTTCTTGGGGATTTGACTTGAGGAAAGCCACTCCAGGATCCAGTTATACTGTTAGACCTCATCAATCCTTGATGCCGGGTGCATTCCAGGACTTATTCTATGATAAGTCTTCTCATTTCCTTTTTAATATACTGGCTTTTCCTCAACTTGCTTTGTCTACCTGCAGTGGGCGATTTTGTACTCCCCCCCCCCCAGCGTGCTTTTTAACAACTGCCATTTAGTTGAACACAGTCTTTGTAGCATTTCATGTGAATTCATGTTAAATAGCTTCTTGGGCAGTGGTCATACTGTGTATACATTTCATACCATCATTGGTTTTAAAATGTCCTCCCTCTTTGAATAATCACACATGCACACTGTTCTCACTAATCTATATCAACTCTGGGAAAACTCTATTCTAAGTATGTTAGTGAGTCAACTGTTTAGAGTTGTGCTTGCATTGTGTAGCATTTCTCCCTACAGTACATGACCATATATATGCAGCATAAAGTTACTGTATATATCTATCACCATACATCTGTCTCTAGCCTAAGTCTGCTGGAATGACATCATTTACAGTATGACCAGTCTACAGTTATAAGAAAATCCATACACTATGTTTTACATATTGTGAAAATGAAATGCTTTGTGGCTAGAAGTTTCTAGACTATAAAATTCAACATTAGGATGAAATATGAGAGAATGTTGTACTTCATCTTGTTGCTGTACTCCACATCTGACCTCTGTGACCTTTTAACATCTGCACTACCTGCATGTTAATATCAGGGTCAGAGCCAAACAGAGGCAGATTAGTCTGCAGAATGTGGGGGGCAAAAAATAACACATACACTTCATGGATGTATAAATAGAACTAGAAATAGAGTCCCTGAGAGTCCTAAAGGTTTGACTTCTTCTGCATAGCTTCTGCATCTGTGAGGACCATAGAGCCAGCGCAATAGCAACTTCCACTGGCGGAACTGGCTACTTCCAGTTTAGCTCTGTGGCTAACAATCATTCAACTGGATTTCAGCTAGATTTTTCAAATGTGATTAAATTCTGATAGTGAAACAAGTCATTTTTCAGGGGGGTATGATTAGGCCTGTCATGATAAATACTTTTGTTGGACAATATATTGTCTCAGAAATAATTGCAATAAATGATATTATTGTCATTTGAAGATCATTTTATACCACTGATATAATGATAATATAATAGCATAATAATGTAAGGGGGGTGGGGGGTGGGATTGTAGAGTGGGTGATACACTTGTGTAAAAACACAGACTGTCATTATGGTTGGGGACAGAGTTATTTACCTTTAATTCTTCTACAGTCTCCACTCAGGACGTACACAGTGAGGAATGGAGGACACTACTTGTTTAGTCAATGTAACATGAATAGTCTCTTAACTGCTAATGTGAAGTGTGGTGATACTGAGGTGTTGATAATTATGTTATTGTACGACAAGTCGATAATTATTGTGACAGGCCTAGTTAGGATTGCTCCAAAAAATGTATCTGTTGATTTATAGACGTATCTTTTACAATTTAAGTCTATGTTTAAAAAGTAGCGCCACATGGCGTTGTAATTACACAGTTTGGCCACTATGTTAAAAAGTCTTGCGCTGTTCCTGGAGGATTGGTACAGTTGCAGTCACAAGAGAAAATGGCTGCTAATCTGCACATACTGCACATGTGTGGAGAAGGATGAAGAGAATGCCAAATGACTGCTTTTTAAATAACTTGATAGCTTCAAATCAACATAATTATGTCTTCCTGAAATCTTACACTATAATGCAAATAAAAATCTTCTTGTTTTGATGGTCAGAACTACAATTATTAAGTAGTTTCATTATAAAGGAACTATAAAACACAAACAACATCCAAGTTTCATTTCTTAGAGCGTGTAACATCATGCCTGGATGATTGCAAACTGGCAGCTGGAGTGAGAGGAGGTTTGTTGTGTGAAGTCTATGTATTGACCAGGTTGTCCACAGGTGGTAGATTGATATATTTGACTGACTTTACAAAAGGAGGTGAGCAACCTGACTATCTGTCCGAAGTCATTAAGTTGTTTTATAAATGATGGTGTCAGGATTTGCATCTATTGATATTTGTGGTTGGAGGAGCATGACAGGACAGTGCAGGGATTGTACCAATATATCAATAAATCAAGCCAAACCAAACACTAACATCATGGAATGCATTCTGTGTGTGTGTGTGTGTGTGTGATTAATTTAAAATGGACATTTTGAGATATGATTTTGGTGATTCTAAATAGATGATCATTGCTAAAATCAACATTGAAAAGAATACCCTATTGAAGAATAATTGTAAGTGCAGCCTCAAGAGTGACACTAACATAATGATGAATTGAAAAAAACTACTGTCATTATTTCATTTTTTTTTTTTCATTTTAATTTGAAAAAAGCTAAAAAGATGACACACTATCATAGTAATGATGGCAGTTATTATAACACTATTATAATACTTTCTCTCTCTCCCACTGCAGTCGCTCATTTGGTATCATTGCAGTACTCATTTCCTTGTATTCAGTTTTATTTCATGCACCTTTCAGCCTTCACACACCATTCCTATTCTATGGATATCTTACACTTCTGACATGACATCTCATACACATCTCATACACTTTTTAAGTTTGTATATGTATTTGAGTCAGTTCATTTTGCTCAGTGAATTGCTTTGTTTAAACTTTAAAAACAGTGTGTCCTCTTCTTCTTCACGACCTTACAAGCCAGATTGTGACAGCAGCTATTGATGTCAAGTTTAAATATTGTACTGTAGATCCTTAACTTAACTGAGGCATGAGCTCGTTCAAGTGAGGAAAACGAGCAACATACCAATGTTGTGTGAAGATGTATTTAAATGGTAAATGGACTGTACTTATTTAACACTTTTCGCGTCTTTTTGACCACTCAAAGCACTTTTACACTATATGTCACATTCACACATTCATACACTGATGACAGGAGCTACCACGCAGGGGGCAGTCACACACATTCACACACCGCTGGCACAGCCATCGGGGGCAATTAGGGGTTAAGTATCTTGTCCAAGGACACATCAACATATGGACAGGAGGAGCCGGGAATCTTCTGATTGGTTGACAGCCGCTCTACCTCCTGAGCGACAGCCGCTTTAGTGAACGCTCATAGTTAAAAATGTGCACCTTTTGTTACTTTTATTAAAAAGTTATGTATGCTGTAAAAAAAAAACATTAAGCTGGTTCAACATAGAACGTTGTCTCTGCTGCTTTAAAATGTGAGTTAACTGAACTTTATTCAGAATAATTATTTTAAGATTGGTTCACACTACAATAAAGTCTGTTATAGGTTTTTGGAATTGCCAAGACACAAAAACTGGTACATGGAGGAGCAGGAAGAGGAGGAGGAGGAAGAGCAGGAAGAGGAGGAGGAAGAGGACAAGTCAAATGAAATAGGAGAACAGTCACAGATGAGATCCAAGCCACTATGGTCAACCATGTAATCAACCACAGGTTCAGTCTCCAGGATGCTGGTCAGAGGGTCTGTACACTGTAGCAGGAGTCATATGAACATTTCGAAATGAAAAACAGGTAAGAAATCCTACCTTCTGTATGATTTTACAGTGTTTCATAAGAAGGATACCCTAAACATTCACACTCTGTTTTTGTAGGATTGCGAAGCGACCCCCCCACAGGATAAGTTTATCCCTACTGGGCCATCAACTGAAGTGGTTTCAACTTTGGATGAAACTACAGAGTGCCGTTGCTCCATAAAGAAACTTAAAGAGTGAAACAACTGCGATATAAATATGCACAAGCAAGTTATATTTTATATGTTTGCTCTTTGCAATATTGGTACTGAATTCCAGTTTACTATACTACTGTGCTACACTGTATGGACTGAGTATTCTGTCTCTCATACAAGATGCTTTTTCTTGACTGTTTCAGAGAGTCATGGAGCTAGATGCTGCTTCATACCAGCACACTTGGCTTAAATCCAGCCGATAACAGATACTGGGTAAGAAACATCATCAACCAGGGTGCTATTTGACTGTTCTGCATGTTCCCAGGGCAACACAGTGGCAACATCACAATGTGTGCTGCAGTTGGCCAGAATGGTGTCCTTCACCATCATCATGCCACTCTTGGTCCATATAATACATCTCATACTATCAGATTCATCCTCATTCTCAGTGACCAGAGGAATGTGACAGGGTTCTTCACATTTGTTGTCATATGGATGGAATTTATGGTGGAAGTTGAAGCTTCCACCAGGCTGCTGTGGTCTATAATTGGTTCAACAATCACCCACGATTCGAAAGTCGTCTCCCTATTAAGCATTGAGTTATTTTTGGCGTGGGGGTGGAGGGGGCATGAGACCGCCAACCATATCGACGCGCAACTCCTCCTCAGGCTGATGGCAGAGGCCTGTGGTGATAGATAATAGTGATTTCTAATGAACACGTCGGTGAGCAGTTGGCACGTGGAAAGAGCTATTTATTTGGTGTTTGTGTGAAACGTAGTTTGCTTCTGCAAGAGATGTAAGATATTCTGTGTTTTGTGTCTTTTTGTTTAGTTTTTTTGTGTGTAGAGTTTTGACAAAGAGAGCCCCTGTTTCAGAAAGTGTGTTTTAGCAATAATAGAAACACGTTAATATGCTGATCATGTTTCTTGAGCTGAGTTAACTCTCAGCAGTACATTTATTTATCTCATTATTTCAAGTCAAAAGTCCACTATTTTCAAGAACACAACAGTGCAGCACAGATTGAAGTGCACCCTGATTTCATCCCTTTTAAACACAGAGCTTTCCCCATTATGATGCACTGACAGTATAGAGGAAACATATTATTGGCTGGTTGTAAAGAGTTTCAAATATAAATACAGCAGCTCAAATGTATGCCAAGAACAGATGATGACTCTTCTTAAGTTGAATTAACTTTTCTGGACACGTTGATCACCATGTTTTCTGATTGTAATTGTTCACAATTTTGCTCCATATAACACCTCTCTACAGTATACCTCCATAGTCCCATATATACATGAAAGTCAAACTTAAAATGTGGTCTAGTCTTTTTTTTATTTAAGAACAAATTTTAAAGTTTAAATCAGATTTGTGCTTTTAGTCTAAAACAACGTTCCTAGTGGAAGAGATCATTTGATGTACTTTTAACACTGTGAGTTTTGGGTAGTGACTCTCCTGGTGAAAGTGAACTCAATTTGGGGGTTAAAAATATACTTAATTGTAATTAAGGAACACTGTGAGTGTTAATCATTTAACACTATACAATAATTTAGAAATGAACACTGTTGAAAGTGTAAATTTAACTCAGAATCCATGAGAATTATATAAACACTATGATGGTGTTAGTTTTAACACTCTGCGAGTTACATTAACACTGATGTATTTGCTGCGAAAATAACTACTTACATTCTGGAAATGAAATAGCTGGAACATACACTTGAACCTGGTGATGATCCACCCATATACTGGGAATTTTAAGATATTCACTCATACATGAATGAAATATAGCCTGAACAATCCCTGTCACATGTTACTGATTACAGTCCTGTGCACCCTACACAGTGTGTGATTAAAAATGCAGAGCTCCAGGCGACCTGTTGATTTGCAATAGAAGCAGCTCAGAATAAATTTGGTGTGCACATATGCACGGAGGTTTCTGTGGTTATTTTGAAACAGTCTGGTGCTGATTGCACAAAATTTAACCAGCAGATCTGGTGTGAGTAACTGTTCCTCAACAGCACGCAACATAGAGACTGCAGATGACGCCTTCAGATGGCTGTCAATAGGAATCCAGATGTTGTGAATTACAGATGCTGGTGAGAACTACTTGTCAAAGAAATAAGCTCAGTGCAGGAAATAAGCAATTCACATTCTGTACATGAAATGTACTGAAAATGAAAACTTCACATTTTAAGTAGACTTAACCCTTTACATACTGTTTGTATTCTGACTCATAATTAGTCTTTACACTAATGTACATTCATACATTCCCTACTGCGGGTCACATTAGGAAAAGTCTGGCTAAAAGAAATGTTTTCACAGTGTTTTTACAGCTCTCAAATAAGTATAAGTAAAATGGGTTATATTTGACCCTGAACAGCATGTAAGGATTAACTTGAACTCGAAGCCAAAGAGAAATGATTAGTTGATTCCACTAAATTCCTGCATGAGGTTTTATAGTACACTGTAACCTGGCTTGTGCATTACAGGCTGTATGTAGTTGTACATGGAGTTGCATTAAACTGTTTCACAGCCATACAACATTTGAACTGTGAGTTGCTAAAGTAATAATAATAATAATAATAATAATAATAATAATAATAATAATAATAATAATAATAATAATAACAACTTTATTTATAAAGCACCTTTCATACATAAGATGCAGCTCAAAGTGCTTTACATTTAAAGCAATAAAACAAGGGCAAACAAGTAGAGCAAGTTAAAATACACATCATGGGTTAAAAAATCAAATCAAATAAGAAAATCAAATAAAACATTGAGACAGGTAAAAAAAAAAAAGGGATACAAGTTAAAATATGTATGTATGTATAACAACATGTGTAAAATACAGGATAAAACATAGATTAACTAAAAGCTTTGCGGTAAAGGTATGTGTCTGCTTTGGGCACAACCAAACAATCAGCCGTGGATGACCTTAGAGCTTTCTGTGGCTGATATGGTGTTAAAAGTTCGGTAATGTAAAAAGGTGATATACCATTCAAAGCTTTTGTAGACAATTAAAAGGACTTTAAAATCAATTCTAAAACAAACAAGAAGCCAGTGCAGATCAGCTAAAATTGGAGTGACGTGGTCTCTCTTTTTGGTCTTAGTTAAAAGTCTTGGTGCAGAGTTCTGTATAAATTGCAATTTCTTGGGAGACCAGTAAAAAGTGCATTGCAATAATCTAGCCTGCTAGTAATAAAAGCATGGATTAATGTCTCAGCGTCCTGTTGTTAAAAATGGTCGTACCTTGGCAACATTTCTTAGGTGGAAAAACGCTGTCTGAGTCACTTTGCTAATATGGGGTTTAAAACTTAAGTCTGAATCTAAAATGACACCTAGACTATTTTCATGTGTTTGGTTTGATGAGCCAGGCTCCCGATTTCACTAAAAAGGCTGTTTATTTTTGATTTTGGTCCCAATAATGGTATTTCCATTTTGTCCTCGTTCACTTTTAAAAATTGTTGCTCATCCATTGATTTATGGAGGCTAGACAGGCAGTCATGGAGTGCATACTTTTGGGGTTTGTTGGATCAGTGGAGATATATAGTTGAGTGTCATCTGCATAACTGTGGAAATTGGCATTGTGCTGATGATGGAAGCATATACAGCAAAAAAAAATAGCAGGGGACCCAGACAGCTTCCTTGGGCTACACCGGAAGGTAAGTTATGTTTTGCAAACACATGATCCCCTAGACTGACATAAAAGTTTCTTCCAGTAATGTATGTATAAAACCAGTTTAAAACAGTATCCGAGAGACCAACCCATTTCTCAAGGCGTTGAATTAAAATGTTGTGGCCAATGGTATCAAATGCTGCACTCAAATCTAAAAGAATGAGTATTGATACTTGGTTTAGGTCAGTGGCAAGTCTTAGACCATTTGCTATTTTGATTATAGCTGTTTTTGTGCTGTGATTTGATCTAAAACCCCACTTTTTCAAGTACTTTGCTCAGGAAGAGTAGGTTAGAAATAGGCCTATAGTTACTGAGGACAGTGCTATCTAGATTTGACTTCTAAAGTTGAGGTTTCACTACTGCAGTTTTAAAGGCAGTAGGAAATATACCTGTATCCAATGAGGTGTTCATTACCTTAAGAATGGTAGAAGCCAAACTATCATATACGAAATTTGCTAGGGACCGGATCGAGTGCACATGTTTAAGAGTTGATCTGAGTTACAATTTTCCTGAGTTCAGCTTCAGTAATATTGCTGAAACCACTTAGTTTTGGAGGGCTGTTCTCAGGTGTGTCAAAGTGGTTGTTTGCTGTATTTTGAATGCCTGCCCTTATAGAGGTGACTTTGTCTTGGAAGAAGCTAACAAATTATTCACATTTCAAGGCTGATGCCTGATTCACTGTGTTAAAGGGAGCTGGATTGAGGAGTCTCTCAATGGTAGAGAACAAAACCTTTGTGTTACCATTGTTCTCTGCAATGATTCTGGAGAAGTGGGTCCTCCTTTCACTTCCAACAGTTTTATTGTAGGTAGAGATTTTTTCTTTCAGAATGGCACGATGGACTTGTAGCTTTGTTTTTCTCCATATACTTTCTGCTTTCCTACATGATCTTTTTAGATCACAGACATATTTATTCATCCAGGGTGCAATTTTACTACAGGACGTTATTTTAGTCTTGACTGGAGCTACTATGTTGAGAATGACACTAAGTTCAGTATTAAAAGCATAACCCTTTTTATTAAAAGAAAGATTAAAAATTCTTGAATATATTGAATCTGCCAATTCAGTGAACTGCTGCTCTGCTCTAGTGTCCAGACGTCATGTTTTAATCGTAATTTCAAAATGATTTGTTAAGGCTTTTAAAATGACATTAAAAAATTCTCCGCAATGGTCAGACACATTAGTATCGTTTACCATCAGATTGGTCACATTTATCCCTATGGAGATGACTATGTCAAGAGTGTTACCAAGGTTGTGGGTAGAGACAGTAACATGCGGTTTTAACTCCAAGCTGGAGGAACTGTATAGCTTTGGGGTCTGTGTGATGTAGTGTAGCTCAAGTGACAAGGAAGGTGGTAGGCAGGCAGACTCAGGCTGTTGTTTGAATGAGTTAAAAACTGATTTATTCAGTCCGGCGTAACAACAAAAAGAACGTATGTCCAAAAATGAAACGAATACAGACACTCAAAATGAACTGGCTTAACTCAAGGTACTCAACTAAGGCATGAACAAGTGCACACAGCTACACCCTCATCCTCTGACCTCTCTAAACCTACACCTCTCACCTTAAATAGGCCCTCAACTCAATTAGGCAGAACCATTACTGCAGGGGTGTTCTCTCCCCCTTACCAACTGGCACTCAACAATGCTACTTGTATCAGTCGACACTGTTTACCATCCGTCATTCCCAACATTTCCATAAACCAAAACAAGAATAAATCAAAGACATGAAATAAGCCCTTTAACTGAGTAAACCCACTGACATCACCAGTGTATAAATACAGGAAGTAGTTGGGCAGTTCTTCCTTGTTTGGTAAGCACATGGTAGACATGGTAAGTAACAAAGAAAGACAATGCATAACTAATGAACTCAGAACTAAACCCAATAAAGATTAACCTTATACATGTCTGTTTTACTTTGACCAAAAGTTTGCTGAATGTAAATTGTAACCAAATATAATGCAAAACAAACAAGGGATAGTCAAATTAATATGTTAGCTGGTGTTGATGGTGAAAGAAAATGGTGACAAATGTTGGGTTTCACCCACTTTGTCACAGTCTGTCTTCTTATTTACATGGATATTGAAATCACCCTTTACAATTATCTGGTCATAACTTGTGATGATGAGTGACACAAGTTCAGAGAACTGGTCAAGAAAGCCTTTCCAAAGCCTAGGAGGGTGGTATAGTGTTAGTAATAGTACAGTTGATTCTGCTTTTAGAGTGAGAACAATGTAATCAAAGGAGGTGAACTCACCAAAACTGACCCTAATACAAGTATATTTATTTGAGAAGATAGTGGCCTTGTTTTCCCTGCCTCACTGAGTGGTAGAAGTTATAATTTGGGGGACAGGCCTCAATAAGGACAGCCGCACCATCTGATAGCCAGGTTTCAACAAGAAACGGAAAGTCTAGTTTCTTTTTGGAGATAAAATCATTGATTGTAAAGGTCTTAGAAGTGAGTGTTCCTACATGTAACAGTGCCGTACTAGTTAAGGTTAAATCTGGTTTTAGTGGAACATAACGAGGTACTGTTAAAATATTGGTTGGATTTCTGAAATAACAAGTCTGGAGCTTTTATTTTTGACTTGAGTACACTGTGGTCATCCTGGTGCTGGTCACAACAGGAATGTTTGACACTTAAGGTGCTCCATGCTGTGTGGAGAGGGTTGTATCAGCAGGTAAACATCCATGTTCAGGGAGCTGTCCAAAATTACGTATGTCAGGGGAGGTTGTAGTAATTCCTCTTAACCAGGAGGAAGAGCTAATGTGGCTTGTTGGGAGTGGGGAAGTTTGCTGGTGGAGACAGGAAGTGACCAATGGCGGAGCACTGACCAGGGTCCAAGGCTCGTGCTGGCATGGAGTGGAGCTGACAAGGGCTTTAGGTTTAGCCCCCTGGCGTAACCAGGAGTCGTCTGGGACGGTGACTGTAGGGGTAACGTCGACAGCGGGGCATTCAGCAGTGACAACAGTCTCTCTGAAGGTGAGGCAGCTCCAGCGACATCAGCAGTGGAGCGGTGGCAGGCTCTGGAGAAGCAGCCACGCTGGCGGCTTCAGTGGCAGGGCAGAGAGCAGCAGCATCAGGCACTTGAACAGAGATTGTGTCGTGGTGTGCTGGACCGAAGGTGATGGTGTCCATGAGTCTCTCCGCCTCCTGGATCTGATACAGCGTGGAGATTCTTCCCTCTAGTTCTGTGATCTTTCCAGCATGGCGGGCACAGCTGACACAGCCGGATGGGAGAGTGAGTGGAGCCTAGAGTTGTTGATGTGGTGGCTGAGGAGCAGAAATAAAAAGGAGGCTGGGCTAAAGTTGCACCAAAGTTTAAATGTATAGTGACCCGGAGTAAGTGGTACCAGCCGCTAACAGGTAGTTCAGGCACTTACACGGAGGGGCTCCAACCATGAGCCCGCAGCGTTGATTTGGCTTATCAGTAGCAAGTGATTCACAGACAGGACAGTAAGCAGCAAGACTTACCGACACAAGTCCAGCAAGTGGACCCGGTGCGGTGGTTAGGCTTTGGTATGCTCAGCTCAAAAACAAGCCAGTTGTACCAGCCTCGGCAGGCTCTCAGGCAGGTAGACATAAAAAAAACAACCTAAAATGTGGGCACCCGATGTTTAAAATCCTTCCATAAGTTAAGATATATAGTTAAAAGCAACCAGTATCTTAAAGGCGTATCATAAAAACATGACTTAAAACTAAAAAAAGGAAATAAAAGTTCAGGTTGTGACAGAGCTTCTCACTGACTACCACAAAGCCACAACGCCTGAACTATTATCATATTTCATGGAACTCCAGTGGGTCCAGATAGGCCAAAACTGTAATGCCAAAAAGCACATGACGGTTCGAACAGAGGTCAAACGACTGAGTCTAGTTGTGGAAAATAACAAATGTAGACTTCTTTCAATCAAAAGGGAGGCAGAGAAAACATGGTGGTTTCCGCCCACAACTCCATACACTGGAAACCAGTACCTCACACCGCTCGGCCATATGTGTTGCTCTTAGCTGCTGCACAAACACAGGCTGCAGTCTGTCCCTGTCTGAGCCCATAAGTCACATTTTAGTTCTGACCTAAGGGTGCCAAGAGTGATGGCTTCAGGAAAGGGGGACTTCCTCTGAGAGTAAAGAGGAGCAGAGGGGTGGTACTGAGGTATTAGCAGGGCAGGAAGCGCAGTGTGTGGCAGTGCTCAACACTTGTTTCTCGAAGTGTCCATGTGCATGTGCTGCTGCTGGATCTCAAAGGGGACCTGGGGGAGGAGTGAGACAAACCCAAGGGAGGACGGAGACTCGCAGGAGAGAAGGTTAATTTATGCTCCAGTATACCAAAAAGTTGCCGCAAAGGACTCATCGCATTCCCCCGTATGGTTGTCACATGTGCGTCGGTCAGAGTTCGGAGAGGACACAGCTGAGAGGAGGCTGAGGGAGAAAACTAAACAAAGGAGCAGGTTTCATGTTGCTGTCAGCTGCACCACTGAGTCACCAAATAACACTTCACCACAACTACATTCTATAAGGTAAAAGTCTGTGATGAAGAGAGAGTCAGTAAGCAGCTGAATCAAGGCCAGAAAATGTGGGAGAGAAGACAGCCTTTAATAGTGTTAAATGTTTGCACTTTTAGTCTGCAATCCTCTCCTCCACATTTTGTGATCGTAACTCTGAGAAAAAAGGTTCTGAACTTCAAACAACTATAGAAATAATCTTTCACCAATTCATCATGTCTAATATGTTATAACTGTTGAATTTATGTTAACTTTAGGAAACATTGGGAAAATATTTAAACTTTCAACATTTTACTTCCTAGAGTTAGAAAGATTGATATCAATATGTGGTTTGTGTACAGAGCTGTACAGTAGCCAGAGTGTGGTTAGCTTAGCTTAGCATACAGACTGGAGGTGGGAGGAACTACTAGCTCACTAATGGTGCGTTCCAATGGTACTTGAAAGTCGGAATTTCTGATAGCGGAGATATTTATTTAATACATTTTTCTTCTTCATAAAACAGGGTGACTACATTACCTACAATGCGTTGCCGACAGTTCAGTTGGCAATTCAGGTGTGTTATGCTAGTAGCAGCTAATGTAGACAGGTGTTAGCCTCTAGCAGAGATGAGGAGCTAATGTTGCATACAGTCAGAAATTTCAACTGGAATATCTATCTATCTATCTATCTATCTATCTATCTATCTATCTATCTATCTATCTATCTATCTATCTATCTATCTATCTATCTATCTATCTATCTATCTATCTATCTATCTATCTATCTATCTCACGGTTGAACTGAAATAATAGTGTGCCAAATACTAATATTGCACAGTTGTGTACATTTAAAGTGCAGTTGTGAAATTGTCCAGATTTGGGGTGTGTACTGGGAGCAGTGCTGGTTTTACTGGGAGCAGTGCTGGTTGTACAGTCTCACAGCTGCAGCAATGAAGGACCTGTGATATAGCTCCTTCACACACTTTTAGGTGAAGGAGTCTGTCATTTAGTCATTCTTGTGTCTGTCCACTAATTACTGTACAGAGAACCAGGAGGAGGTTAAAAGTAATAATTAAAAAAACACTTCTAAAGCTTGATGAAACAATCAGTGTGCATCAGTCTGCTCCCCTCACCCAACATTTTAAGAAAGTAACTCTGAATAATAAAAACTGATGAACTTCGAATAATGAGCACAAATGATGTCCTCATCATAATGTACATTTTAAGCAACCTGGATGAAGAAAAAAAAAAACTACAGCCTGTTCTGATGTATTTCATAAGGAGTGCACAAATCGTTTGAATCATAAGAATGAAGCTCATTTTACAACATTCCATGACACTGTTGGTCTATCTTTCTTCAGACAGGACGGCTCAACATAAAAAACCAAAGATATCGCTGCAGATAAATAATGAAGACGGATTCTGGACAATTATTCCGCTAACACCCTCTGAATGTCAAGTGACTCTCGAGTCCTGAACCAAAAGGTCTTCATCAAAGGCTAAAGCCTGATGCTTTTGACAGGCTCTCCGCCCAAGTCTAAACATCTTCCTCGTGCCTGGTCTGTTCTGGTCCTTTACCCAGACAGCCCCCACCAAAACGCCACTCGTCTTTTCCTTATGTCTTTCTCTCTCCTTCATCCTCTGTTCAGATCTGATCAGAAAAAGCACCGGCATTCAGCAAGTTGCCTTTTGTGATCCTTCCCGGGGGAGAGTGGGGGGGATTCTGTATGTTTTTGGGGGGGAGTGGGGGCAGGTGATATGAAAGATAATCTGCAGGTAAGACTGAGGAGAAATGGCAGCAAGAGATGATGGGGGGGGGATAAAAGGAGGTGGGTGGAGGGGTGGGGGTTAAGGAGCGCTGTGCATGTGCTCGGTGTCATCTGACTTTCAGGCTGGCTTGCTGATCTCCTCTGATGTACAGTACATGACATGGGCCTGGAAGCCCAGCCCCTAATCAAGGCAACAGCGGCAGCACTGCCCCCCTTCCTTTCCCCTCCGCCCCCCCTTCCCTCGACACAGCCAGGGCCCACGGGAAGGAGGCAACAAACCAGCAGCTGTGTTCGCCTCCTCTCCCTCCTCTCCTCCAGTCAGGTGGAATGAGGGGATTGGAGAGGACTGGAAGTGGAACAGAAGGGTATCTGAGTAAAGCCGGAGATATTTGCATGCCTCCCAACGCTTCAGAGCCTCCAATTAGCATCGGAGGCCCCCGCTGCCGGCTGCAGGACCTGACCACGGCTGGGCCAGTGGTGGCATTCCTGGGCTTGAGGAGGATTAACACACCCCTCCTCTGGGTGGGGATGTGCCAGCGCTCTGACCCGACCATGACCCTGTACCCAGTATCCATAAGGTCACACTTTACTCCGTAACATCCATGTGACAGGCTGTGATTCTTAATATTTTAATACTTTAAAGGTTCACAATTTTTCAGGTCAGTCTTAAGATAATAGTCAAGTGCCTATATGAACACTGATACATGTTCTTATTGCTGTAATCATTCCTCCTGTTCATACTGACCATCAGGGTTGGGGAGGTTACTGTGGAAATGTAATAGGTAATAGATTACTAGTTACCTTATTTAAAATGTAATAAATAATATAACTATTTAAATTAGTAATGTAACTGATTACATTTGATTACTTTTTGATTACTTTTCTAATGAATGTTTTCAGCTGTTAGGGTAAGTGTACCCATTAACCAATTTCTTATAAAGTAAGATTTATCGCTCATTTGAAAATGTATTCATTAGGTTCATGTAGATTTTGGAATATAAATTAAAGATATTTGATGAAAAAAGTCAAAAGTGTGTCAGGGAGTTAATTGGTACTGTGACACCATTTAAGTCCATGTGTGCTCCAAATAACGCATTCAAACAAGAGAACCAATCAAAAGCATCAGAATAGCATCAAATGGCCTTGTACACATCAAAAACATGCAAAGTGACACAATTAATATTATTCAACATGTAGCCTTCTATATAACCATCTTTTTATTTTTTTACTTTTTACAGTTTACAAGATTACAGTTACATGTAAGTTAGCCATATCAAAATGTTTTTAGTGTAAAATACACTTTTTGTTTCTACTAAAAAGCCTGTAACTTTGGAAGATCTCCACCTGATACACTCGGATGGCTAAAGCTTTATGTATTGGCTTTTGCAGGAGAGCTATGGATTTTGTTCCCTATCACTTATGTTGCTCAGCAGTCAATCAATCAATCAATCTTTATTTATATAGTGCCAAATCACAACAAAAGTAATCTCAAGGCACTTTACACATAAAGTAGGTCTAGACCGTACTCTTTAAATTTGGGGCGTAACTACTCCCACTCCCACTGTGGACTGTGGTTTTTTATACTCTGAGCACATTAAGAATGGATCTTTTAAATGGTCATTATGAAAAGGAGGGATGACTACAGCAAAACCTATTTTTATGTAGATTTGGACACCTGAATCTTGAAAAATTATGAACCTGTCCTTTAACCTTTGCATCGATTTAGTCCAAGCCAAAGTAAAAACACATGGACTCAGTTTGTCCGTCTTTTAAATTCATATAATAAAAGTAGGTAGGTTTTTTTTTATAGGTTTTTAAGGCTGGAATTTGTTCAGCTGTAGCCTTTCAGTCTATTTGCATTCTGAAGGTTTGTGACTTAAGGGCATCTTTTATAATGTTCCACCTGCACATGAAAAAAACCACAACATTAATGCGGCAACTAGGCAATAAAAACTAAAACAACCATACTAAAAATGTGGTTAAATATACAAGTAACAGCTTACAGTAACTGGTTGTTACATCATGGCCCTCAACACAGTCTGAGCATTTTTTAGCACGTTGTTTTTAACCCCGGCCCACAACTTAGTCCCCCTGCTCTCATCAACCTCGACTCAGCAGCAGGCGACTCCAAATGAATGTCAATGTTTGCTTTATGTCTGGATGTGTAAATAAGCAAGTGTTTGCTAACATGTTCACAGTGACTACTTTAAAAGGCGATAATATGTCAGTGTTAGGTTTTACAGCGTGTTTCTCTTCACTCTCTCCCTCCTGCTCTGCTCTGCTTTTTTTATGTGTGACCAAACGAACTGCCAGCCATATGGAAGCATTACAGCTTTAAATAGTCTCAGAAACTCACTCAGTACTGTGTGAAAAAGTGTGTGTGGGTTAGTGTAGCTGTACGTGTACTACAAACCCTGTATACTCTGCTGGGCTGCTGCTGACACCTGCTCTCCTACATACTCACTTCCCTCCACACTTCCCATACATTTTATGTTGCCCTCTTGGCCACGTTTCTCTTGAAAAAAGAGGTTTTAATCAAACTGAATTTCACCTGGTTAAGTAAAGGATAGAATAAGACATTCTGGACTGCTGCCTGTATGTCAAAGAATACCAAAGAGACTGCTCAGGGGGCTTTGAGGCTGTAAACATGAATTCATGTACCAGAGTCAGACAGTAGACTCAGTGATGGTTCATTTTAGCCTATGGATACTGTTCCTGTTCCTGCTGTGACTCGCTGCTGCAGATTTTAGTGCATGTTAGTGTTTGTAATAGTTTTGCATATTGATTGAAATACTTCTATAGTCTCTAGGTTGTTCCTTAACTCTGCTACTCATGTTCATGATACAGCAAATGTATGAGTTTGTAGATTTATATTTATTTACTCACACAGCAAGTAAAGTAAAACATATCTAGATTTAATAAGTGATCAGCTTTATGTAGCTGATCTCAACCTGATGAAGGATAAATTGCTTAACTTCAGCTCCCCCCCCCCCCCCCCCCCCCCCCACCACCAACAGTCCTTTGGTATGACAGTCATCTCCACACTGATGCACTACTTCTTTTAAAATGTTGTATTACTTGATATTTATAAAATACTTTTACTATGTACTATATATACTATTTTAAAAATTATTACTATTTTTATTTTCCATCTTATCTAATGTAATATAAGATGGAAAATAAAAATAGTAATAATTTTTTTTTTAAGTTTCTTTTTCTTTTTCTTTCCTCTTTCTTTTTTGTTCTTTTTAAACATTATTTTACGCTCCTTTTAGGCCCTTTTAATGTAAAGCACTTGGTTTATGTCATTTCTTTCATTGTAAAGCACTTAGAACTGTATTTCTTATATGAAAGCTGCTATATAAATAAAGTTATTATTATACCTGCACTCTTGTGACCTGTAAGATGGACTGAACCTAACACTGGAAAACTCGAAGAAATAGAAAAGTTATTATATTTGGAGGCCCAGATCTGGATATACTGATGCAATATAACAAGTGAACTTTGCGGCACTAACAGAGGAGAGGTGGGCATAGATAATGAGAGTGTAGATTAATAAGAGGACAGCCACTATTTTATACATCTTGTCGATATTTGTCCCTCAGTGTTCTATTATTCATTCACAGTTTTTGGTATGTGTTGAAGGACTTTTCTTTTGGTTGTACAAAACTGTCAAACAAGAACACATCCAAGTCATATGAATAAGGCATTTCAATCCTCAGGTCCACCTCTGTGCAGGGTGAGGAAAGCAATAAGCCACCTGCAGACTCAAGCATGAGTACAAAGAACGGCGTTGAGGGGACTTCAAGTTCCCAGAATCACTGCTGTGGGAGTTGAAGCAGAGAAGAAATGAGTGTCTACAGCTGAACAATCAATAGTGTCACTGAAGAATGGCACTGCTGTAAGATCTATAAGAGCACCTTAGAAAAAAAAAGACGTTTTTTGAGCGTGTGTGTGTGTGTGTGTATATGTGTGAGGTTGAAAGAGAAAATGTTTTATGTGCGTTTTTATGTGCGGGCATGAACACGTGCAGTCTATTAACACACGCACTCATGCACTGTACTCCTTTGTCAGGTCTGTGAAGTGCTATTTCTGAGAGACAACAAACGGCCTTAATTACAGCACACACTGACACATGAAAGATGTCCCTGAGGCTTAGCCTGAACCTGACACAGCTCTCAAACATGCACAGAGAGACTGATTTTTTCAGCTGTTAAAACATAAGCGGTATTGGTAATGCTCGTGTATGACTGAGGTCAATAAAGTGTGTGAGAGGCTTGTTTTAATTTGTATTTAACTGGCTCTAAAATGATTTAAAGGAGCTGTGGGTGTAGTTTAAAGACATTATTGTACAATGTCCAATTAATTGTGTAACTTTAGTGATGATTGATGTTCTCAGGGCAGTGATATTGTTATCATCATTTAACCCAAAATACATTTCCTATAAACCGAACTGCTTCATGTCTCTTCACCTGGCTTTGGCTCCACTTAAAGGTGCAGTGTGTAGAATTTAGTGGCATCTAGAAAAATGGAAACTATGTTTTCATTTGTGTCTAATCACCGGAAAATACGAATGATTGTGTTTTCGTTAGCTTACAATGAGCCATTTATATCTACAGAGGGAGCAGGTCCTCTTCCACAGAGCCCACAATGCTGTACCGCCATGTTTCTACTGGAGCCCAGAAAGGACAAACCAAATTCTGGTTAGAGAGAGGGTCTTACTCTGCCACCGTAGTTTCTCCTACACACTTGGAAGGGGAGGGGAAGGGGGGGGAGTGTATTCAGTTGGTTACACACTGCACCTTTAAGTTCTCCACTTATTTAGCAGTGCACTCCTTTAACACTGTCGGACAGTTTAGAGTAAAAATCGATGCAGATCAACTATTAAATAGAACTAGAACTATTATCATTTTACTCCATGGGTTCTTCTTCTTCTTCCTCGTGTAAACCTGGCACCTACATTACCCACTGTGCAACTTGACGGGCACCTATTCAGTTGGTGATTTGGGTGTGTTATGCTAGTATATTACCACTAACTACCTTTTTATGTTTTTTTTTTTTTACATTATTCCTACTAATGTATCATAACAGTAAAAATAAGCAACAAACATCAAATGACCATAATCAAAATTCTGTTGAATGTGAAGTTTCTGCTGCATTTTTTAACTTAATTTCCATTTTTTGTTAATTTACATTAACAGGCAGTTTTAACTGTACACTTTGAGGTTGGGCATTATTCCACACATATGTAGGCTACATACAATAGGTCCATACATCACATACAGAATAAAAGTCCTAACCAAGGTAGAGAATAACAGGTGTCCATCTCCTTATAAATACAGGTGTTTTTAGCTGTAGGAGGGCAGTCATAGTGGGAGGGGTCGTCACACATCACATAGACATGTTTGTTTTGTTTTTGTACCTATTGTGCTACCACAGGAGAGTTAGGCAGTTAATAGTAATCACTTTTCTCACACTCATCAAAAAAATATGCATTATATAGCACTGATCAATGGTAAGCCATGGTCCAGGTGCTTTTTCCAATAAGAACATACATCCCCTTTTAAGCAGCAATAATGACATTGTTTTAACTCACTTCACATTTTAATCTGCCTTTCTGCACAGTCAGCACCTTATGCTCACACTGACTAGTTTATTCAGAAAAGATGAGAAAGGCAACATTACATTGCATAACATTATCAAAAATTCTACTATGAATGTTAAAAGGAAAAGAAGACAATATGAAGATGCAGATTATTATATAGAGACATAGACAATATGATCTTTCTGTTTTAAAGATAAATTCAGTTTATATCACAGCAGGCTCATTCAGTCAATGTACATGATTTTTTTGTTTGTTTTGTTTTTTAATGCATCAGTTCTACATGAACATATTCTTTAATAAAGAAACATACTTTTTAAAGGGAGCATTCAAGTGTTCCAAGTCCTTAGCCACAACATGTACTAACATTTTACACATTTTAAACTATGACTGGACAACTAACCAATAAGTCTGACTTTTCAGAAGTCCGTCCAAATGTTTGAGAGTCAGGCTGTTTGATTCAGGCAATTAAACCAGTCGGTGTGCTAAACTACATAGCAGGCTTAGGCATACCATCTTAACCAATATTGCTTTCTGAGCTGCCTTAAAGCCAGACAATCTTCTACTGCTAGAAGTCAACCACATGTTAGACTATGCACCATGCAGCCATCACCAACAGCTCGCATCTCAATCCACCAACCAAATCAACCCATCCTCTTCTGCCACCTCATCCTAGCAAACACCACACCATTCTCTCTATAGTATCACCAGTTAACATTATACGTCCTGCTCTTACCCATCTTTGCATTAGTCACTTACCTTTCCTTTCTCTGACACTGACTGCATTGTCTGTTAGCAAGAACCAAAATAAAGCTGTCTAAAACACCTGAGGCCTGCATGGTTTCACTTAGTTCTCTAATACTGCGTGTTGTATATTCTATATCGATGTTATGTGTTTTAAAGTGTTATTGTCATAGTATTTGGGTGTATGGGTTTGTCTTGTGTATGGGGCAGGTATGGAGGTGTGCCATGAATTCTAAAAGTTTAGAAACCACTGCAATATAGCATTGGTCTGTGCAGCTCTTCATGCTACCTACATACAAATTAAATGATATTAAATTAGAATAAAATACAGTAGAGTCAGAACACTTCAATAGAAACATAACCATAATATTTTACTAAAGGAAATGGTTGGGAAAAGAGGACAGGAAGAACTGCTCCAGAGGCCTCCAGATGTACGGATACATCTATTGTCTGTCATTTTGGTGACAACTGGTCGCTGCTCTGTGACCTACCTGTCCACCACCCACAATCCACGGCGGTCAGAAGTGCTGCTGAGTGAGGGAGAATGTGGTCAAACAGCCCCAGATTCATACAAAGATGAATCTATCCTCTTCAGACCCTCCTTACATCTTCCTTCCATTTCACACACACAACCATGACATTGGCAACTTTACCTAAAAGCACGTTTTAAAGGGCCCCATTGTTGCATCATTGACAATTTTTCATAAACCAAGCCAAGTTGCAGAACAGACTTTGACATGTAGTGGAGAATTTATACATGTTTTGGTTATACATTCAATAGCTAATCTTTCATTTTTGTCAATCTTGCATTATTGGTTTTTCAGACCTTCCTCTTCTCACAGGCCTTGAAATTAACATTCCGCAGCAGGTGAACAATAGTCCACATACCTCTTACAACACAAAATGTAATCATTGTAAAGAATGTTTCATGCCTCATTCTATTTTTTTTAATTTCTTTTAAGGCCGAGTCACTTTCTCTCTGGCTGATGGAAATGTTGAGAACCTATACAACTTGACATAACTCCTCAGGCTACATCTTCTCTTTATATGAAGGTGTTAAAAAAAAATTGCTTTAATTTTGCATGCTCTTAAAAAATATAAAACAAAAAATTAAAAATTAAAATAAATGTGATGTTGTGTAACTTATGTAACTGTAAACATTTTTTTGTGAATGACACACATCCTTTATCAGTAGCATTCACCCTTAATTTGGTCTATTATAGTTAGGCTACTGAGAAAAACAATGATTATTTACAGTTGGTGAGTTGGGAGCTTGAGATGTGAGAAATGCATTTAAATATCAACCTGTCTGCTGATGCATGATCACAATATTCCTTTAACATGACTGAGTAGCTTTTAGAAAAAGAGTATAACCAACCTGCAATAAAACCAAATTAAATTAAACCAAATTAAATTAGTAAACTTGACTTGGTTTCCCACATTTCTTTGCTCTTGTATAGCTTATACAGAATGATCCATTTGACTTCTCTAACCATGGTAGTGAGCGGTTGTTATAGGAAAGCTGTTTCTCCTCTACATGGTAGTGGCTCAGATCAACTCCACTTGCTTTACTTTTCTGGATTTTGCTTTTCTGTTGCAGATAGTAACCCCTCAAATAGGGCGGTCGGTTATTGTAAAGAAGAGTGTGAGATGAGTCTGAGACTTCATGAGATAAGATACAACGATAAGAGATCTTATCTCCGGGTCGGGCGAGCGATACAGTTGTTTACTGCCTATAAAAAGTTAATAAAACGCTGTAGTGGGTTTTTTTTTCAAATGTTTCCAAAAGATGAGGCTTCAAATCTACCAAAACAACAGTCCAAGTGTATTTTTCTCAAACACAGTTTGTTTGGCAATAATTTAAACAATTAACTAAAAAAATAACAGCTCTGTGAATATAAGGGACAGTCGAAATGAATCGCAGCAGTACACATATATCCGCTTGCTCGACTCAGTCATGTTAGGTGTCAAATTAGAGAAGCTCATATTTCTGCTGATACCAAACAAAACATTATCCGACCTAACCAGCTCATGTCAGCCCGTAGCAAAGACGCAGCAAAATTTAGCATTTTATCGTCAAAATGTGAAATTCTGTGTTTATGTCTCAATATTCTATCAAATAACAAAGCAATTGTCATCGAAAGCGACTAATATTGTTTCCTTACCCTTTCTTGGTCATTTTGAGTCTATCCATACAGTTCTTTGTTCAAAATGGACACCATGGTGGCATATATTGCAGAAACTGCATCCTCACTGCTCGATTTCAAACACAGTCTTTTGCTTCCACATACTGGTCGTGTGTTGGTATTTCAGAGTCAATGACACTGCAGTGATATTCTACTTATCGCAAGCTTTCCAACGATATGTCACACTCTTATGACACCCACGTAACATCCGGCGATCTTTCCATGCGTAACCATTGTTGATACAAGCGGTGTTTGATTTTATACTGTGCACGATGGTAGTAGTTGATGGGCCACAAGGTAAATTTCATATCCAAAGGCTCCAGTAAATGGAGATATACTCCTGTAATGGACATATGTTGTATTTTTCAGACAGTTTCCTTTGGAAGTGGAAAATAACCTATTTGGCACACTTTGGTGCCAAACTGTGCCAAATGAATGTCCGCCTGGTCCTATCCTTACTAAAACCTTTGTGGAGGCTTTGCCCTTTTCTCAAATTCTATCAAATTTGGTACATTTGTAGTCAAGGAGTTGCTGAAGGTGATCAGTGGCATCTGTGTGCATTGAATTAGTGTTAGCATGGTGTTATCCTCTGTCAAATAGGGGGGAAAAATAGGCGAGGATAGAAATTTCCCATTTCTCCTTTGCTTTATTCCAATTTACTCAGGTATAATAACAGACACACTATTTCTGACACTGGGAACACATCCCTTGAGGTCCCTAGATGTCCCTAGACACCAAGGAAATGCATATGAACCTTATAATTGTGAAGCAATTCTTCATTTACTTTGGGAATGTCTTTTTCTGAAAATTAGCCGTAGGAAATAGAGGTATTAGGTTATGTTACATTTGCTTACATTCTACAAGACAAACATAAACATAGAGAAATGATAAGAAAAATAGACCACAGTGAATGCAGAAACAATGATATCCATCTTCCACAAGAAGACAGCACCTATACAATAAGCTGTTAGCTGAGTGGTTTTGTTGGTCGACTCAGACTCATTTGTCTCTAAGAGCTTAGATGTTCCAGCATTTGTTTGAGCTTCTGTCTCACAATTTTCCATCGCTGAGCTGACGTTCACTGCTGAGCTCCTGCAAGCCAGAAAGTGCGTTGTCATGTCATTATTATTATTAAACAGAGTTTTTAAGATGGAGATTTTGATATGTATTGCTTATTTATTCTATTTTGCTATGTTAAAAAACAGAACATAAAACATAGGCTAGTCAATGTTAACGTCGTCCATTTTTTAATGTCATGAAATGTTATTAAAAACGTACCATCAAGGGTTAAATCTGGGGGTGGGGGACCAACTGGGTATGGGACAGTAGGCTTATCTTGCACTTTCACCTATAGTATTTAAAATAAAAATGTCCTGACGTAAGGCTACTTTATTACAAACAATTCCACTGTATGTAGCAGGAATCTGTGTGGAACAGCTGATCTGTGTAGATGTGTAGGAAAACACAGAACATTAATTACAATAAGATCCTGACTGATTTGGGGGTTAATAAAGTTGCTGCTGCTGCTGTGCGTTGTGTGTAAATATGTGCATCACTCTCAAAGATGCACTTCTGGCTATAAAGACTGGAGACAGCTGCAGAAACCGCTCTACTCACTGTTAGAATAACTTTACTGATCTTATAATACATCCATTGTCTGTATGCGGCCTGTTATGTGCAACACTATATTTCTCCCCTTCCTCCAATGCTCCACATTAAGTTCTGTTCTGATACATTAACTATGCATAAATATGCAGAGCCATGATAGAAACATTCAGGGCTGAAGCAGTGGTGGCAGGACCTACAGGACGGACCCAAAAAATGACAGTTCATGTTACTGTTACTGTGAGAGGAACGGACCAATATTAGGTTTTATTAGATAAAATCTGGCTTTAGAATCTTTATGATTTTGGTGCATTTTTCTGTTGGTTTGTTTAACCCTTACATTCTGTTCCGGTCAAATTTGACCCGTTTTGACATTTGACAGCTGTAAAAACATCCGTAATGTCTTTTTTTCTGAAATTTGATGACTCGGACTAAAGTGGCCCAAAATGCACAAAAATGAAAATATTTTAAAATGTTATACTTTTGTTTAGGTGTTACATATTTTTGTCCACTGAGGCTGTTCTGGGTCAAGTTTGACTCGTATCTATTGCCATGTGTTTTAGTGAAATGAATAGTTCATAGTTTTAATAAGATAGTAGTTATGAGGATTTCTTTTTATGATGTAGCAGTGAAGACTGATGGCTCTAATGGTTATACAATAAACCCCACACTGCCATAAAGTTCTGCTCATTTTACCTTTACATAAAATACATTTACATCATTATTGCTATGTTATATTTTCATGTCTTAGGTCAAATAGAACATGATATTGTGTGATAGTAGCTGAGTGGTGTAAAAGCTAAAAAATACATGAATCAAGGTTTAATCACACATTTATTGATCAGTCAGATTGATTATTAATTCATTTTAAACAGATCTGTGGTTCAAAATTTAGTATAGACACTTTTTATGAGGGATACTGCGAGGGTATAGAATATGAATAGTTGTGTAAGGATTAATCAAATTACCACAAATTAACTGACACAAAGGAAATCTGGGGTCAGAAAGTCATTTCCAGAGTGCTGGCTGATCTGTGCATACACTGAAACTGCCATATATATTCTGCTGTGGGTGATGCACTTAGGAGGAACTTGAAGGCGACAGGTGGAGGAAGGTGGTGGTGTGTCGACAGGGGGCCTACCACAAAGCTTTACCCCAGAGCCCTTTAAAGGCTACATAAATCCAGCCATGCATCTGGCCCAGCTAGTGTCACCTGGATAATGAAGGTGTCACCTGAGCCGTCACCTTGCTAATCACCTGAGTTGGTGATGAGCTGCAGGTGCTAAATGCCACAGCTGCCTCCTGCAAAGCTGTGTGGCTGGCTTTGTCCCTGTGTTTGTACTCTGAGGATCAAATCTGCTTCGTCATTGGATTTCTAATGAATGCATTGTCACAAAACTGCTCTCCTGAATCAGCTGTAGAGTGCCAGGAGTCAACGTCCTCAATGAGTAATGTGAGTTAAGCGCTGAATTCCAGCCAAAACTTAAAAGTTTAATTTATTGCTATAATTATTATTCCCATCAAAAGTGTTTTAAAGTTAAATATCTTTCCTGGGATGGGGTGTTTTATTCTTGCCAGATAATGTTTTGCCAAATTCAAGTGTGGTTTCTGATGATAATGAAAAATACCTTGAATCTCATTTTATGTTGTTCCATTCCCTTATATGCAAGGGAGGATACATACAATTTAAACAGGGTTTGCTGAGATGGTGTTTACATCCAAAGGAAGAGCTAAGCTGAATGGCATTGTTGTAAATGCATAAAGAACACATTGAATAAGAATCTAGAATTTAGTTATATAAATGATCTTATGAGCTGAGGAGTCACTACAATGTACAAATAAGTGTTTCAGATTGATTCTTGTGTTTCTTTTACTATCATAAATACTATATATTTCCTATGTGGATTCAATTGGAGAGAATAAGGATGGTAATTTTATAGACAGTGGTTTCAATCAAACAGGACACTGCCAACAGTAGGAATCCGTTTATTGTTGGTTTTGGTCATATACAAATATACATAATGAACTGATGACTTCACATTTACCCTTTTGCATTTTGGGGGCCCCTGGTGGCTGTGTGGCCCTTAAAGCTGATTGGTTGACTTGTCTTTGTCTGGCTATCTGTAGATTAGTGTGAGTCCAACATCATTGTTGAACTGCTGTGCTCATACACTGCACAGAAGTTTTAGGGAGGTGGTCACGGTGTAAAAAAGTGTAAACTGGGGTTTTATGTCTTGTGTGTTGTCACTAAGTCACAGAAGCCTCTCACAACAAGACATACTTTGGAGCATATTTAAACTAAAACATATAGGATTAGAAAAAGATCAGAGTTTGGTTTAATATTGAAATGAAGGCAACACAACTTATCTCATGTCACTGTTGCCCTTTTCTAAATCTAGCCATGACGACCAGGGATGAATTAACCTGCAAAAGTAGGCTGAGGGCCACTAGTGAAGTAAAAACATGCACCATGTGAGCTTAAAGTGGTATTTCAATTTTGTACTGCACTTCCATAAAGACTTCAGGAGGTTGACTTATGTCATAGTCAAGCTGCAAAAACACACTTCCCACACTGCAACTCAACATCATCTTTCATCAGACTGTCACTCCCTGGTAAATGTCCATGTGTTTCACACTCCATGCCCCAAACATGTAACTCACGCTGCATGTCAAACATTGGAAGCCTAAAGGCCAGATCCAGAGAGAGACACCTGGCTGCAGCAACGAGGCGGACTTCATGGCAGAGATCACGTGTGAGGCCAATCACAGCGGTCATTCATATGCAGGAAGTCATGTGACGACATGTGGCATAAGTGGTTCTTATTCACGGTATTTTTTACATATGATGGTACAAAAAAAAAAGGAAGACAGGAACCTTGAATGCAAGATGGTGAATGCATGCATGTTTGAGGGTCTGCGACTTTTCCAACTGTAATTGGACTTATATAATGTAGGTCATAGTTTGAGGGAGAAGTGGACACTCCAAGCTCATATTTAAAAAAATAATTGAATCTATTTAAAAAAAAAAAAAAAAAAGTTTGGTTATTTAACTGTCAGTAAAAGTTAGTAAAAGTCAAAAGATGTGACAAAAACACGTCACATGCTTTTGGTCAGGCAGGATATTTAGAGCTTCAGTCTGGTAAACATGAATATTATTATTATTACTTAAAAATGAGCAATAGCTATTCATTTTGTGGAGTTACACAGCAGCCATGTTCTTGTATAGTCACTGGAAAAATACAAAGAATGCTGACGTAAAACAATTTTAAATGTTTCTAATATTTAATCAATTTTCTCAAATACAAATTTTAAATTTAAAATGAGAATTGACAGATGATGCAGGAAGAAAAAAAACCCCCACTTCTGGCTTCATTTGTTATTTAAATGAAGTATGTAGGAAGAAATTCTATTCTCATTTTTAAAAGGGCGAGATGTTGTCATGTGACTTTCTGTCTGCATATGAACATCTGCCATGTTGCTGCAGCCAGGTTACGATCTCAGACATGACAAAAATTCCTCCAGAGCCACAGAGACAAGTGTTTTCCCAGGCTGAGTGCTCCTCCTCATGACAAGCGAATGAATGTGTAAAATTGCTGGAGTGCCCCTTTAATATCATGTTGAAGTCATTTTAAACAAAGCCCTCCAAGAAAGAAAAACCTTAGGGTCCCTTTACCATTTCAGTTGTGATTGTGCTTCATTGGTGCATGTTACCAAACAAACTCTAATCAGTCAAATTACCACAAAGTAAATGTAACAGTATATAAATGTCGTTCTTATGAGACAGAGTCACTTTCTCTCCCCTTTAGCTATCACTGTTGTTGTAGTCAGAGCTACAGACCAGCACAGCCAGAGCGTAGGAGAGCAGAGAGTGAATATTTCAGCATGGTTGGAGGCATTAGTGGTGTCAGTATGAGTGGTGGGATGAAGGTGCCTCTATGTATGTGTGTGTGCGTGTTTTGGGGTGGGGGTGAAGCAGATAGCAGAGCACATCTGGCGGTGTGGCGGGGAGGGGTGGGCGGTGGCGGAGGCGGCGGTGGTAGCGGTTGGAGGAGGGTGGGGGCCCAGGGTGCAGCCCGTGGCAGCTCCCCTCTCCGTACCAGCCTCTAGAAGGGAGCTGCCTGTCTGTCGCACCCTGATTTATACCCGGCTAATGTCAGAGGAGAGCAATGTGGAAACTGTGGCATAAACACCAAATACCGGCAGAGTTTAGAGATTATGATTCAGTGTCTGGGAGGACTGCTCCTCCAACATAGCTACGCCTGCTACACACATACACACACACACACACACACACACACACACACCAGCAATCTCCACTTCTTAGAGCTTATCTCAACAGTGACCTACGGCTTGCATTTTTTAGGGCAATTTCTTGTATTTCTCCTGCCTGGCTCAGGTAATTGTGCCAGACCTCTTGTCTTATCAGCTCATGCTTTTTGAATTAAATGTTGCGTTTATCATGCATGACCAAAACCAGACTGCTGCCACAACCCTGAACTGATGTGTTTTGTGACTGCATTCACAAACATGCCTCAATATCAGTGTTCAAGATTAGTGGTGAGTGAGTACCAAAAAAAAAAGAAGTTTCAAATTCCTGCTGCATCAGCTTTGAGGTTGTATTTGGTTGACTGTCCACGAATTGTGTAAGGAAACACAACCAAAACTATTTATTAATACACACTTTTCTTTTGTATTCTTGAGTGAGTGTGTGTGTGTGTGTGTGTGTGTGTGTGTGTGTGTGTGTGTGTGTGTGTGTGTGTGTGTGTGTGTGTGTGTGTGTGTGTGTGTGTGTGTGTGTGTGTGTGTGTGTGTGTGTGTGTGTGTGTGTGTGTGTGTGTGTGTGTGTGTGTGTGTGTGTGTGTGTGTGTGTGTGAATCCTACAATCTAAACCACTGGCTTTTGTGTGTTTTTGCTGCTTATTGTGCAAGGCTGCGCTGAGGCCCTGAGTACAGCAAGCCAGGCAACAAGTTCTCCCAGCATCTGAAACATTAATGCAGAAACCTGATTAGTCATGCCATCACAGGCCTCTTGCTCCTTGCCTATTGATTTTCCTTCCGTTCGCCCTCCCCTTCAAAAAGCCGGGAGGGGAGTTTCTTAAGAGCCAGAGCACCTCTCCTCCTCTCCCAGGCCTTCTCTGGCCCGGGCCTTCTCACCGATCCAGCCCTGATGATTCCTACTGAGACTTCGGAGGGGCTATAGACTTCTGACGATAACCCTAGGTGCTGCAGGAGAGGGCTGGGGGATGGAGGATAGGCATGGAAGAAGGGGTGGGGGGTGGGTGGGGGGGAGGTGGGAGGCAGGAGGCGGTGCTCAAGACAGTCAGTTTGTGAGCTGTAGTGATCATGGAGGCTGGATGGGCTTGATCAGTATTCCGGGGTGGAGAAGTGTACACTCCAGAGAGAGAAGCTGTGTAATCAGAGATGAAAGTTGTTCAGGGTCTGGTCAGCTTGACTCTCCCTCTCCCCCCTGGTTTCACTGACCTGGAGCACTTTCACTGAAGGGAGAGATGAGCATCTCTGATGGCTTAGCCCAGAGACATGGTCTATCCATACGGTTGTCTAGCTCCACACTGTTGATCAGGGAACTTGGCTGAAGTTCCCTTGCAAATGCAATGTAAACTAGACTAACTTTTTTTTTTAGAGAGATAGACAGGCTGAAACTTCACTTTTCCTTTTCCAGCTGAGCATTCAGAGCTTGAGTGAAGGACACAAAAAAGTTAGAATTGGTAGTTTTGAAGAAATGTGTAGTCTGTTTTACAAAACTAAATCCTGCCATCGCTACCATTCCTTCTATTTCACTAGCTTCTGTATCTCAACACAATCTTTAATCACTTGTGATTTTAACATAGCTGATCCACCCTTTATTTATTAGCTTTCAAAAAACTACAGCTCTCAGACAAGGGGCACCATGCAAACTATACTATATACTGTATTTATACATGATATCCAATTATGCTTTATTCTACTGTCACCTTTCTAAATTTTAAACTGTAATTTCTGCTGACTAATAGACTTTCCACTGTTTAGCTGTTACCATTAAACCCATCTGCCAAACTTGTGATTTATAACAGGGACTATGGGAAATTGTGTTTAATAAATGCTGCTAACACAAGACATATTGAAGCTGCACTAATCTATATTTTACATGAACAATGTGTAATATGAAAGTTATCATGCGGTTGCATTTCTTCTCAACCCTGTGGAGCATTTTAGCCTCTTTTAGCTCATTGTTTTGGTTCAGTCTCATCACTCTGATCAACTATGTTTCCAGCAGCAGCAGGCAGCTGTTCTCAGGGAAAAAGGCTCTATTAACCCTTTATCTGTCAAATAACTATGTTTGGTAACTTCTGTAAACATCCAAAATAGTCTCTCCATGCCTCTCTGTGAGGTTGTAGAACCATGTGGATTCTTTTATATCTAGACTTTTTGGAAAATGTTTTACCCTAGACTGGCGAGGAACCAAAAATGGTAACTTCATCGAGCTTGATTTGCAACATAAAAATGAAACATTTTGAAGAAAAAGAAAATCATGTAATATCCCCCAATAACTCTCCAGGGTTGACATTTTTTTAATTTGAATGAAGTATTTCAATGAGTGACCTATAAAGGGTTAAACCCACTATATTCTCCCTGCCCAGTGACAGACACAGTTAGTGACTGGCTGGTGAACATAGTGGAGCATTTAGCAGCAAAGAGCCAGATACTTTACTCAGATGTTGGTGGAGATTAAAACAGACCTTAAAGGAGAATGAATATTCAGCAGACAGATACAGACACACGCTAACACATTTGCCATGTCAACATATGTTTGGTGTATGGCTTGTTGTACAGTTACTCCCTCACCTGTCCAAAGATAATTTGACTAGTGCTGCAACCATAACAAATGTGAAATTCCACTTGAAATTTTTTTTAATATAGTGATGAATATATAAGAATATAGAAATCATTTGAGATATTGTGTAGTGAAATCTTTCAGAACAATAAATTTGGTTGTATTTATATTTAAACAGTTGATACAAATGATGTATTCTGCCTTTCACTGTCTGTCATAACTGTAAGCAGATCCACTACCAACTACACACTGAAACTCAAACTTTTCTCTAACTTAAAATCAATACTTTGCCATGCTGTGGCAACTGACATCCGTGCCTTTGGAGATATTGAAATCACTCTGCGTTTCAATTTGATATTTATTTGAAGACAATCATAACCTGCGGTGATTGTGTGCTCACCCAGTTGAAATCATGTAGGAGTTGCCGCCTCTGCTTTAGGTTTTCTTAACCAGCCCGATGCTTGGCCTTACATTCCTTTGTGCTTCCAAACTGCATCTTCAAGAAAAAGCACATAAAAAAGGGGGCTGGAGATGAACCCAAACTGATGGTGTCATGGTACTTTAAATGACATCAGGATCAAAAGGCTTGTAGGAGTACATTTTGACTCACTTGAAGCGTTTCTTTCCCCTGTACAGAGCAGATTAGGGCTGCCACAAGATGAGACACCTGAATTTGAATACAGTTTGTGCTCCGTAGATGTGACTCTAATGATGAGTAGAGCAGATAACTGGGGGAAAGCACTGTCGATCTGTCTGGTCGCTATTGTCTCATGCATAAACAGACTGTGTGTAGGCGTGTTAAAGTAGCTGTTAGTTGCCTCGTGAACATGATACACACTCTGCAGAGAGCCCTACATAAGTAGAACAGAGCTACCTGGTAGGGACGGCCATCATTCCTGTATTTCTTCCACAGAAAACAGATAAGGAACAAGAGTGTTTGTGTGTGTGTGTGTGTGTGTGAGAGAGTGAGAGAGAGAGAGAGAGAGAGAGAAAGAGAGAGAGAGAGAGAGAGAGAGGGCAGGAAGGAGGACAGCCAGGGAAAACCTGCACTAAAACATCATTGCTCAAGGCATAATCGCTGTTAAATAGGTTGTTGACATACACAGTCGGCTGTGTTCAAACATCTCATTTGGCCAATTATCCCCTTCAACGAGGTGGTGCGGTCTAGATGAGGAGTGTAAGTGAGGATTCGGCAGAGACGGAGGGAGTAACTCTGTCCTGTGCGGTGTTAATGGAGCAACCAGATGTGTTTTAAAGGAACAGGAACAGGAGCGCTGGGTGGCCTGCCACATGTCCAACCTGGGAGTCGTGCATGCATGTGCGTGTGTGTGTGTGTGTGTGCGCATAAGTGCGAGCATGCATACCTTTCTCCACAAATGTGTGTATGTGTGTGCAGGTGCACAGAGAGGTTCTAATGTCTTTAAGCAGACCACCCCGGGGTGCTACTAACCGCGACCACCTCCTCCTCCCTGAACCCCCTTCAGCAGCCCCGCTACTAACACCAGCAGCAGCATTGGCAGAGAAGAGCCACAGCTTCCATCACACTTGAAAATCGACCCGATGATTGATGATGCTTGGCAGAACATGATGACTCACTGCAATTTTTATTTTTTTTGCTGTTATCAGTGTTTGCATTCCATCTGTTTCTAGGACTGATAATTGAATATAAGCCAGTTGTTGCTGTAGAAGAGAGAGGAGTCCATAGCAGGGCCATAATGGATCTGTGTTTGTGACTGTTGGAGATCTGAGTGCCTTTTTCTGATTGTCTGATAGTGTGTGTGTGTGTGTGTGTGTGTGTGTGTGTGTGTGTGTGTGTGTGTGTGTGTGTGTGTGTGTGTGTGTGTGTGTGTGTGTGTGTGTGTGTGTGTGTGTGTGTGTGTTTCCCCAGAAGTGATAGATAGCTGGAGAACACCCCCCCCCCCCTCAACCATCCACCCAACTCCCACACCACACCCCCTCCACCTCTATGCTGCAGGCCCCTCCTGTTCTAATCAATGACATGTTAAGCTGGCAGGCTTTTGAAGTGAGGGGTTCCAGAGGGGTGCTGAAGGGGTGAAGGGTAAGTGTGTGTGTGTGTGTGTGTATGTGTGTGTCTGTTTTGGGGGGGAGTTTGACAGAGGAGTTGAGGGGTATTGATGATGTGCGGCGATGGGACACAAGGGAGTAAAAGCGAGGGAGGGAAGGGATGAAGGGAGTCCAGAGGCAGGCTTTAGGTGGAAGAAGGGGGGCGGGAGGGAGGCTGACGAGGAGCAAAGCCAGTCTGGAACTCATCACACGGACCGGAGTGACTGGACGGATGGCTGATGGCTCACCCTGATGGGTCCCAACAGGTCACGCTTAAACCCGTCCCCAAAAAGACATTCCACCATTTATCTTTTTTTTCTTCTTCTAATCCGTCTACCTGGTAAACTCTTTTGGTCTTGCAAACATCTGACGTCTCCTAAAAATCACACGCATATGCTACTAAATGGTTTGGCCAAATATTTGTTTAGAGGAAATGTAATTACTGAGTGGAAATTGTTCACTGGAAATGTGTTTTTTTTTTTAGGCCAGGAAGTGTTATGTTGTACAGCTTTGAAGTTCTGAAGATTGGAGATGGTGGTTGTGGGTGTGTAAGGCACACAGCATTTGCATCCAATATTCTATGTGTGGTTGGGATTAGATCATTTAAACACTTTTGTTAGGATTGGAGAAGGATTGTGGTTTTGTTAAGATTTGATAAAGATCGGTTTTGGTGTCTAAATATTGACAAAATCTCATTCACAAGGTATCTTTAGAGGAATCTTTAACACCAAATCTTCATACAAATAGACAGTAGTGAATCACCATAATCACTGACTGAATCATTAGCTTTTAGCAGTGCAGCTCCTCAATTGTGACTGATAATAGCATTGTCAGCTCAGCTCTTTGTTAAAAAGCTTATTAGGGAAAAATACAATAACAATCAATTATTATAACTCTATCAATCAACCTTATATACTATCAAGCCTAGTTTTGTGCTGAATTGAATGTAACAGAGCAGACATACTTCTGAACCTAGCACAGTTAGAATCAGCATGAATGTTGCAGCTGTGTGAAGAGTGATGTGTTCACTTACTGATGCATGTACTGAACTTTAATTGTACGGTGCCAAGCTTGGACAAAAATGAACAAATCACACAGTAACTATGAAACTTTGAACTGAAATGAATGATTCAAATTTAAATAAACAAAATGATTCGTAATGTCCACCTCCATCTTGTGCTTCAACGCAGTGATGACATTTTTTTTAAAGAGAATTTTGAACCATGTGTGGAAGCTTAGTCAGACTGCCATGGAAAGTGATGAAAGGCAAACTCACAGATGTGTTCAATGACTAAAAAAAGGGAATTTATTCTGAGTGGTGTAACCAAGTTTTGCAGATGTATCTGGCTAAACAAACAATGACAAGTATTCAAAGAAATAAAGTATAATAGGGACACATGCTGTGGTCTTACCCACTTTGTCACAAACCAAAACCACAGTCTTTTCCTAACCTTAACAAGGTGCTGTGACTCACTTAAACATGACCATAAAAAGGCAAATTATGCTTATTTGCCAACAGTGGATGTTGTAAGAAAATCAATGAAATACACAGTTTTTCAAAAATGTGGTCAGTAGCAGCACTTTGGGACTTTATAGTTATGTTAATCTAAAAAATCATTAGCCTGATGATTTGTTATTTATGCAGATTTGTTGTATGTAAATGACATTTTCATAAGGCCATCATTTCATAGTAATAGCTGAAGCCTCGGAGTGCAGATACATTTTTTACAACAAATCAGACAGAGCAAAAAACAGGCGGTCACGAAGGCTGTAATGAAGCAGTTTGTCCAGATAAAGTACAACAATGTATTTGGAGTTAAAATTGAATACATGGTAAAAGCTGAGGTGAACACACCTGGAATTTCACATTATGAATTAGATCTCACTGCATAGACAAACTGCACAGTATGGTAAGAACCTATGAGAATGCTAATATTTTGTCCATACCATTGACATACATAAAGGCAGCAAAATATTAGGGATATCATTCAATATAATGCATCCCAGTACACCAGCACCAACCACTACACTTCAATAATGAACCTTAAGAAGAATGATCACCTTTCTGACCATGTCCACAGAAAGTATAAACCTCTTAAAAGTAGAATTTACTTACTTTACTTAAGTACTTTTATATATTTTAATGAATGATGTCTGAAAAGCATTATAAGTGATAGAAAAATGACTTGATTGCACACAGAAACAGTCTCTGCTGTCTTTGCTTTAACTTATGTTCAATTTGTGTTGTGTATTAAAATATTAGATTTGTGGAGAGATCCAGAGTAAAAAAAGCCCACTTGCACTATGCGCTTGCTACTGCTAACATAGCTTAGCATTGCTGTTAATAAATGCAATAATTACAGGAAACCATGATAAATGTAAAATTATATCAGATTGTGTGTGAATTGATGAAAATGTCCATACAAAAAAGCGAAAGGACAACTCCAAGTAAAACCAGTCTTTATGCTAAACTAAGCTAAGCTAAGCTAGCAATGTCCTTATCTAACTGTGTGTGAGAAAGTGAATTCGTACAAGAATACATTTCCTGTTCACATAAGCAGGTTTATATGTAATGGTGGTAAATGATTCCTAAGTACAATAGCTTGTTTTATTGTAGCCTATCTGTGATCCTAAAGATCAAGTTAAATATGTATGTTCGTAAAATGCTGCTATTGTTGTTCAAACTCAGAATCTGCGCATTGAATTAGCACAACACTTGGCTGCTGAGACGAGGTGAATCAGAGACAAAATAAATCCATTTCACTGCTAAAATGTCCATGATCTCGTTCCCTCCCCGTCTCTCCAGCTCTCAGTGCTGTGAAAAAAAACAGAAGGGTATGTCACTGAGGAGCACGTTACAGGATATTATGTGTGCTTTCTGTAACTCAGCGAAGCTTTAGTTTGAAGTGAGTCTGTACTTTAGTGTGTACGTGTGTGCATGTTATCTTATGTGAATGTGCTTGTGTGGGTGTGTGTGCGTTTGTGGTTGTGTGTATTTGTGGATACTGATTTTTTTTTTTTGTGTGCAAATGTGTGTTTTTTGTGTGTGACTATGGGTGTGCGTATCATAGTGTGCATTTGTGTTTTATGAGTATGTAAATGCCTGTGTGTTAGTCCATGTGACTGTGTGTATGTGTGTATTTAAGCACCTCTTTATGAATATGTTCTTTTTGCGCTTGTGTGTGCACTCTGTGTGTGTGTGTGTGTGTGTGTGTGTGCACTCTGTGTGTGTGTGTGTGTGTGTGTGTGTGCTGCAGAGCCCTGAGAACTTGGCAGCGTGTCAGCGGTGTGCTCCAGCAGTGAGGGGGAGCTGCTGTGTTTCTCTGCCCTGTGCTGGATCCCCTTTCAGCCTGACACAATCCCACAATCCCACAGCTCTGAGCTCTCAGCTGCAGCCTCCACAGCACCAGCGCTAACCCACAGAGCTCTCATACACATCCAGATCACTGTTTCAGCACACCAGAAACTGGCCACTGTCAGCATCTGCAGTGGTGCTCCAGCACACTGTACTGTACTGTACTTCAGTGGAGAAGAGACAATACATTGTGCGTTGTTTTTTTCAGCAACATCATTTTCCAGCTCCTATTAATGAGTTGCAATGTCAAAAATAACTCACTATTATAATTAAATTGTCAGTTCACCCAAATTACAAAACATATTTTGTCACCTCCATCTAGTAAAGTCTAGTCATGCAGATAGTTTTGGTTTTTAGATACTCATTTCTGATGTTTCTCCTTCTATAGAGACAAAATAGAGTGTTTCATTTGTGGTGTTCACAGTACTTGAAATATTATATTTAACACAACTCCACATTTTTTCAGATAAAATTCATCCCATCACTCTGGATGATTCACAAGCCTTACTGTGAACAGTTTTTATTGGAACTGCTCTCATGAGCCCTTCTAAAGAATATTACTTTAGATGATGATTGGACAGATAGACTACCATCTTCGGTAGAAATCACTCAGTGTTACTGTATTGAGAATTAATGTATATTATGCAATATTGATTGTGTCATTAATCAACTGAAGCTTTTGTGTATCGATTTTGATCACAGACAGACAGACAGAGATTCAGTGAAGAACAGTGAGCAAATTATGCAAATTGCAAATTACACATGCCAATTATGTTCTGGATAAATCTGTGATGTACAATGTACTGTATGTTCAGTGCTAATGCAGGAAGTGGTGTGTGTCCTTAATGCATTGAGCTGGAAATGAATGGTCGTGGATGAGCGACCCGATCACCTAACAATACTGTTGATATAATATGATTATGATATATGAAAGCCTCAAATTACTTTTTTTGGATGTGAGTGTGAATGGTTGTTTGTCTACTCTATATTAGCCCTGTGATAGACTGGCGACCGGTCCAGTGTATATCCTCGCCTCTTGACCAATGTCAGCTGGGATTGGCTCCAGCCCCACGTGACCCTCTAGAGGATAAGTGGTATGGAAAAGGGTAACTTATAGGGTAACTTTATTGTTCCCCCTAGGGGTTGTTTTGGTTGTTTGATTTGATGTTCACTATCAACATTTTTTTAATTCTTGCTTCCTAAAATGATACTGAATGAAAGACAGACTGTGGTCAGGGTTAGGCAATAAACACATTTGGTTCAGGTTATGGAAAGATTGTGGTTACTGTTGAGGAAAAGGCACATGTTAGTTGAAGGTCCTCGCCAATCTGTGATGGCACTTAACTTAGACATTAGACATAAATCATGTGTAGTAGAATCATCCATTATGAATGTAACTCTTGATATATTGAGCTTGGGTGTCAGCACATGTGACCTTTTGTGCAGGACACCAGATTTCAGTCCAGACATTAATGTCTGCCTTGGTGCACAGAATTAATGCATTTATTTGAAAATGTATCATTTGTGGAAATACAGTATAAAGACATTGTGTATATGTTTATATTCAAATTCCATTTTAGTAAAAGTTTTGTAAGTTTTTGTTTCTTTGAGTCCGTTTCTTGTTGTCAGTGTCCTCTCATAGTTATTAGATAAAACAGGTTCTATAATAGGTATTGTTACTGTTTCTGGTGTTTGTATAATATTATAACACTTTGTTGAGGGACACTTTTGGTATCTGTTGAAGCTTTTGAACATAATATAAGGCACATCATAATTTGGGGTAATAATTTATTATTAATATAGATGTAATAGAAATTGCACAATAAGAAAAACTCCAGATGAGTTATTACTGAAGCTCTAGTTCTCATTTAAACTGCCGTTTATCATTTAAATCACGAGTGCTTCATCAGCTGATTCATTGATGAGTTTATTCTGACACAAGAAGGTGGGATGACTGAGCTCTCCCATTAGTGTTAGTGTGCAGCATCATCATCATCATCATCATCATCATCATCACCATCACCATCATCAGCAGAAGCAGCAGCAGCTCTCCCGAGATGGACCTCCACAAGATGGGTATTGATTGATTCTTCTCAGAGTGGTGGTGATAATGTGACAAACAGCAGTCATTTCCCACTGAAACATCACTTTGGCCCACTAGCAAAGCCTTTATCACAAAGAGTATCAGAGGCTTCCTGGAAGCTCTCTTCCGGCAGCTGGGGACCAATGAGACCAGTGAGCCAGTGGATCAAATGACACAGAGGCAACCGTCTTAATGACTCAGTGTCGTGGCTCCAGGAAGTGACTGTGACAGGTCTTGGTTAGTAACAGTGGAACAAAGTAGCTTGTGTGGCTGATTGTGTGAAGTGATGTCTGTAATGATTTCCATGGAATCAAATCAGAGTCCACACTAAGCCAGTTAAACACAACTCTCTCAGCCCTCCATCTAGATTTAAATGTCGATAGAGGCGATCGCACAGCTTTAAACATTAACCTGTGTTCATGTTGATTTTGTCAGCTGTCCCGCTCCTTACCAGATGTTGGCTGTGATCTTTGTTGGTTGATAACTGAAAACAGATGAAGGATGAATAGGAAAAGATTCAGATCTTTTTCTGTTGATCAGGTGTTTCTACATCAATTATGTATATAAAGTCGTACATACATTTTCACACAAAACCAGCTTTTCATAAAGGATCTTTTTTATTGTAGTTATATGGGATGTATTTATCTGTGTATTCTGGTCCATGAAGGGTTTTTTTGTGTCCATGTGAAGTCAAATTTAAAGGGTTTAAAATGTGAAAATAAACATATGAATAACTTACACACATTCTTTTTTTGTGGACCCAGCATCAAGTTTCTACTTTTAATCCATTTTGAGAGAATATATTAGAGGAGGTGTGAAGGTGTTTAAAGTAGGTGAGGTGTATGCTCTTAAGCCCTTCTTTTGTCACCCTTCAACTAATCCTCTCAGTTTTTGTGCTTACAACAAAGAGTAACACCATGAATACCCCGGTGGAGAGAGGGTCTCAAAGTGTGCCCTGTTCATTATCCCCATTCGTGTGATTTTTTTTTTTTTTTGGCCTGTCTTCAAGTGTGGCCAATTGGAACATGTTTAGACGCCGGTAGACATTGTACAAACTAGTTCATTTGAAGCACACTGAGACCTTTAGTTGGCCCTTTGGCTTATCTACTGGACTCATATTTCCACTGTTGAAGTATATTTTGTTTTGGCCTCTAGCAAAATGTGGGTGACCTATACTTAATACTTTCTGACACTGACAACAAAAAACTGAAGCTGCAGTTCTGCTGACGTGCCGACTAAACTAAACCAGGATCACTCATGTATTGGATACCTGTGGGCAGGCACTACTGCTGAACTGTGTCTTAGTTTGCTTTTATGAGCCATTCTTTGATAATAGCTGCTCACTGCTGGGCTGTTTCTGAACTCAACTTCCCAGAGATCCCCTGGTAATTAGTGTGACATCTTTATCCTCTGATTTTTCTGTTGAAATGTGAGACTGTTGGCTCTTTTCTTTAGCTCAGTACGGTGGTCATTTCTTCACATTATTGATGAATCTATTTTGGATTAACTGATTCATTTTTTTGACTCAAGTCCCCAGAGTCTGATGTCATGTCTTAAAGTTGCATGTGTAGCCTGACCAAAAGTCCAAATCCCAAACATGTTCCTCCTCCATCATCAGACTAGAGAAGTTGTATCAAATGAGTGGAGGTGTAGTCATAATTCAATGTTGCCAAATGTTCCTCGGAGTACCACATTTTCCTGTTTAAGCTTGTCACGTTGTCTTTAAGTTATTCAAACAGCCTACAAGTCAAAGCAAAAAAGCTCTCAGAGATTTGTCACACCTTTATATCATATCCCAGCTGAGTTAATATAATAGTAGTCAGGGAGCCACCCTGCTGCAGACTGAGACAGTGCCACATCAGCACTGTGTGTGTATGTGTATGTGTGTGTGTTTCTGCATGTGTACGCATGAGTCGCTCATCTGTGTGTGTTCATCTATGTGTGTGTCTATGTGCTCTAAATGCTGATTGATGTATCTCTGGCTTTGTCAGCCCTTTGGCATAGGTGGAACAGGTGTGACTCTGCCACAGAGCGAGGCTCAGACAAGCCATATCACGGCACAATGAGGTCATTGTGCAACACACACATTCCTGCGCAGGGCCCTCGGACTTTTACAGGCTGGAGGTAGCCATCTGTGTGAGTGTGTGCACGAGTGTGTGTTGCTCCAGGTGAGGGGGATTTGGATGAGATTTGTTGTATGAAAGAGATGTGTGCTCACCAGCTGCGTGTCCCTACACACTCTCAGAAACACCTCAGAGGCTCTAACACACACACATACACACACACACAAAGACACACAGACGGGCCAAGTGACGATTCTCCAGTGTTGCAAAATCAGCGTCTTCTGTGTGTGTGTGTGCGAGTGGGCGTCGGGTTAAGTGGGGCTGGCTGGGTTTTTTCCGACCGTGTCACTCTCCCATCTCTGATGCAGTCAAGGCTGCTGCGCCGGTTCACGTGGACCCCGGGGTCCATTAGTAGAATATGGATGTTACTACGGTGATGAAGTCATCTGGTCTGACTCAGGCGGCTCGTTCAGTGGCATCTGTGTTTGTTTGGATCCTGGCTGACACTTTAGCCTCCGTGTCCTAACAACTGAGACACAGCATATGTAAAAACCCCCTTCACCCCCTCCTCCTCCTCTCACTCTCTCTCTCTCTTTCTCTCTCTCTCTCTCCGACTGTCTGCATTTTTCCTGCTTTCATCCTGGACGAGGGTTGGCATTTTTGGTGAGGCGAGGTGAGGACCATGTTCAGTGCGTGTGTGTATGTGTGTGTGTGTGTGTGTGTGTGGGTGTGTATTGCTATCCTGAGGGTTGGGTGTCTGGACTGGGTCCCTTCTAGCTGCTTTACAGTTTAACCAGCCTTGACTTGCTGTGTGGTGACATGTCTGCACTACACTGACTGAATGACTGGGAGGATCTTCTCCGTGTGTGTGTGTGTGTGTGTGTAGGGATCAGAGTGGGTGTAAGGCTGGAGGCTGACTGCTGGGCTATGCTTGAAAGACTTCTGGCATGTGCTGGTGCCTGCATTTTTCACCCTTGACTGGAAGCATATGCTGCAGCACAATCGAGACAGTGTTAGACGGGCTTGGCGTGAGGGACCCAGGCGGCTTCCTCCACATCTGGCAGCGCTTGGCCCTCCTTCCAGGTGAGTCACGTCCCCTGGGAGGGTGGCTCTGCTGCGGCCCTCGGCCCCTCAGCACCCGGGCATCTGGAAGTGTCTCGATCCGTCTCGCAGTCACATCTATCTCCACATGCTTTTTCAATTTCATCAACCCCCACCCCCCCCAACCACCACCACCACCTCCACAGCTCACAGCCACTCACTGACCCCTGCTGTGCCCCGATTACCCCCACCTCCACACACACAGGTGACGTGGTGTTGTGAGACAGATGACAAAACGGACAACCACAGAAGATTTGTACAGACAAGGCCACGGGGTTACATTTGCATTCATATTTTATTCATTTTAAGATATGAAAATGAAATGATAATTCTTGTTTGTAACAGATTGGGTCTTATTTTTTATGGTTAGTAATACAAGTAAATGGTTTTGAACAAACCTTCAGGTTCGCCTCATTTATTTAAAAAAGAAAAAACAAGATGAAAAGTAAAATTATTACCCAAACTGTACATTTTAAACATCCATCACAGACTTCTGGTGTGCTTATTTTCTCCTTGATTTGAAGTGGTTTATGTAGTGTGGCTTTAATATTCCCTTAGCACTGAAGATGGTTCAATTTCAGTTATACTTATTATCTTTTGGCCACTTGAGGAAGGACAACAAGATCTAAACGAAACTTTGGCATAATCCCCTTTAATGTTATATAGCTCTGTTTTAGTCTCCACTTACTCCTGAAGAAAAATACATATTCTAGTGAGTCTGCTGTTTGCTGTTAGACAGGTAGTGTACAATGAGTTTGTCAGAGCTTTTTAATTGAATACAGCTGCCTGCTGCTGCTGGAAACTATGCTGATGAGAGGAATAAGACTCATAACAGTAATGTTGTGGGCTGTAAAACCAAAAACAATGAGCTGAAAGAGGCTAAAACTCTCCATGGAGCTGAGGGTAAGATCATGTGAACACAGTCATTTGACACACTGTTCTAGTGCGGAATTTGAGGGGACAATTGGCTCATACTTTAATATTAATGTAGGCTTTTTATTTATATTAATAATTGTAAAAAAAAAAAAAAAAAAAAAAGGAAAAAGGAAAAAGGGGGATACATTCTTACCTCATGAAAAAATCTCATGATGGCCAAAAGTGTAAAAATAACATCAGAGTTGGAGATAATTCTGTGTGTATGTGTGTGTGTGTGTGTGTGTGTGTGTGTGTGTGTGTGTGTGAGAATTTTCAGGTTTCCTATTAATTTCTCTGAATTTCCATGAAAGTAAATAAGCCAGTCATGCATGAAGAAGTGCGTGAGTGTGTGCGTGCATGCAAAGGAAAGGAAAGAAGAGGTGGAGGGGAGGAGATGGCGGGGTGAGGGGTTCGCCCCCCCCCCCCCCCCCCCCCGACCCTTAAACAGGAATGTCACAAGCAGCCTGGGTAATTATGTCCCTTAGCCTGATGGCTGTTGGGGAGGCCCAGCTGTGTGTGTGTGTTGGGAGAAAAGGGGGGGGGGTCGACTGATGGGAGTTGCATGTGTCAGAGCGGATTGATCATGACACAAACAGATGTATGTTGGTGGAAAACATGCGGGTGTCCGTGTGGAACGGGTCTATCCTGATCATTAAAGAGATGAAAATAAACATCTTGCTCTGATTAATGGCGGCCGTCCCGGCGGGCTTGTCAGCAGAGCCACCGACATGCCACGCCGAGGCCGTACATATGTGTGTGTGTGTGTGTACAGATTTTTGGTTTTACATAAATGTGTTCCTGTTTAGAAAACTGGTGAGCCATGCTGCAGCTGTAACGGGCGAGTGTGTGTCATCGTGTAGGCCTCTAGGCTCTATTTTTTTTTCTCCCTCTGTGTCTAAATAGAGATCCAGAATAAATAAGAGAACATGTTTTGTTTTGGTGAACAAACTTCTCTCATTGCTACCATATTCTTCCTCAAAAGCATCTCTCACTTTATCTATTGCACTCTCTCTTTCTCAGACACCCACACACACACACACACACACACACACACACACACACACACACACACACACACAAACACACAACCTCACTCTCTTAGAGGCTATTTAGAAAGGAATGCTGCCGGGGTCTCACATTTCACCAAAGAAGCAGAAAAAGAGGGAGAGGGTGAGCGACATCGAAATTGAGGAAAAAGGGGGGGGGGGGGGGGGGATCAAGTGGAGGCTCATTTCAGTCCATGAGGTTGTAACATGTGTGTGTGTGTGTGTGTGTGTGTGTGTGTGTGAATGTGTCATTTTTTGCATTGTTTTAAAAATTGAGCTGCAATAGTGCATGTGCTACTGAATGCCATTATAGGACCAGCATCTGGAGGACTAATGAAGTCAGCTCTTAGATTTACTGCGTGTCACACACAGGGGTGAGACTTGATTGGCAGAGGGTATGCCACATAGCGTGTGTGTGTGTGTGTATGCCAGAGAGACACCCTTTCTTCTTCATTGTCTCCGCCGTCTTGGAGGCGACCCGATTTCTGGGCCCTGTGAGAGAGTGTCAAATAGAGAGACTGGCCATGTAGTAAACAATTCAGCACACACTCCTGGGATTACCACTGTCTCTTTGTCTGCTCGTGTACACGACCCGAAACACATTTGCCCTCACTTTAAGTGAGAAAAACAAAGTCAAAATTGGCTGCGTGGAGTCCTGCGAATGCCTGCTGATATGAGTCTTGTTTACTGATAAGTTTATCTGAAGTCTTTCGGTTCTGCAATGCCAGCTCGTCTAATGAGGCACCTCTCCTCTCTTATGTTGAAATGATAGCCTCAGAGAAGATTTTCTGCGTGCGCGCCATGTGAGCATCGATCAGCCCAGACTTGTAAAACAGCTTCCACAATCCAATTTTCTACCTTGCTGTATTCATTTCAAATTGCCTCACTGATGCCATCTTGGGTCAAACTAAGAAGCACCTGTGAATCACCGCTGTACACTCACTCACTCACTAAAACATCTTGTACCCTGGAGTGTCTGTAGAATGTTTTGTCTTTTCAAGCATGATGGCTCTCACTGCTCATGCTCACTAAAAGTGGAAAAACATCACTTTTAATGCAACATGGTGTTCACTGTGAGAGCCGACCAGCTGTCATGAAGAGCAAATATGAAGCACCGCAAAACTGGCAAAACTAACCAAATCTTGTAGATATATGAACATCTGTTTGACCCTCCAAACAAACAATACAATAGGTTGTTTCTCATTTCCTTTGGAAAAAGCAAACATTTTCTGATATGAAATCCTATTGGCAGAACTATTTGTCACCTTCCAAAAACCGTTACAAATAAAAACAATTCACATGACTGTTTCTAATCTGCTAATGCTGTTGTTAACCCTTTATCAGGCGAATAACTGTATTTGGTAACTTCAGTAAACGTCCAAAATAGTCTCCCCATGACTCCAATTGGATTTTTTCTATTAATACTTTCTGGACAATGTTTTACCCTTATAGACCAGCGAGGAACCATAAACTGTATGGTAACTTCACTGACCTTGATTTGCAACATAGAAATGAAAACATTTGGAAAAAAGTCACAAAAGCCAAAAAGTTATGTAAAATCCCCCAATAACTCTATAGGGTTGAAATTTTGAATTTCGAAGTATTTCAATGAGTGCTCTATAAAGGGTTAAAGAGTCATTTTGACCAAATTAAAATAAAACATAAAAAACAAAAATACGTAAAAGGTATTATAAGTTTTGGTTGTATTTGTCTTTTTTGAATCGGTCAATATAGGTGAATGGATTATCCCATTTGATGTGCTTACAGCATCTAAATAAAACACTTCACTGTCAACAGTTTTCATTGAAATAGTTCTGAAAACTCTTGACAGTGACAGTGTGCTCTGTGGATTCTATGAGCACCACTGACAAAAAAATGAGCGCAAATAGATTTTTTTCCCCCCTAAACTTAACTCTTAACTTAATGTAATACTTACCTTTGTACCAGCCCCAAGAACAACTGTCGCTCTCTCACCTCCCCATAACAAAAGTGACGAATGGTGCTGTCGTCTCATTGTGCCGGCCCCGACACAGGCCACCACAGCATGCTTAAGGGGCCTTCGGGTGTTGCTGGGCTCAGTGTCAAGACTCAACTGCTACAAGTCCCAACACAGCCCTGACACAGCCATGCCACAACACAGGCCCTACGGTGATCTGTCTCTCTGTCTCTGTGCTTCCACATGCACACGGAGTTCTGAAGCTTTAACTTGAATCATCAACCCCCCCCCGGCAATGAAGCAGACAAGAGATGGATTATGGAATGGAGAAATAAAACACACTCAAAGTGCAAATTCAGCAACTGTGACTCCACTTTATTTCATCGGAGGTATCTGAACCTGCTCTAAACTAACGCGGTGATGTTTAATTGAAAGAAAATCGGGTGTATTTTATTTATTCTACAGCGCCTTTATCCATCCAGACCGCAAGCTGTTTTTTAGTGGCAGCTTCTCATAGTCACGAGCTCCCTGCAGTCATTGGCTGAGAGCTCCGCACTGCCTGAAATTACACAACCAACAGTACCCCCTCTCTAGACTGGGAGCTTCCATGGAAGTTAATGAGGCATTGCATACTTTATATGCACAACTTTGCTCTGTGTATGCAAACCGCAATACAGTTTAGGAAAATAATTTATAAGCTTGATGTTACTGACACAGTTATGGCTGATACACTTAAAAAGGCTATTTTGCAGAGATAGGCCTAAATAAACATGTTTCTTTCCCTGCAGTAGCATATTGCTTTAAAACTAATACAACAACACTTTACAGTATGCAGTATGTATGTAAAGGACTTAACGATAAACACTTTTGCACAGTTTTGGCCAAGACATTCAGGAGATCCTGCACAACCTGCTACAAATATGCATATATATGACACCTACAAATCTTTTCATCTGAAAGTTTCTATCTATCTATCTATCTATCTATCTATCTATCTATCTATCTATCTATCTATCTATCTATCTATCTATCTATCTATCTATCTATCTATCTATCTATCTATCTATCTATCTATCTATCTATCATGGTCTCAATGGCAATATTCAAATACTAATTTCGAACTAATGTTTACCATGTTCACCATCTGAGTTTTAAGCATATTCAGATGCTGATATTTGCTGATTAGCACTAAACAGAAAGCTCATTTAATTTGAAACCACAACTGAGTAAAGCTCAGGGAGCTCAGCAAAGTCATCAATATACATCATCCTGCAACCATGAATTTTGGTACCAAATCTATCTCATAGATGTTGAGATATATCATTGGATAAGTGAAAAGTTTGACCTGCTGGCGGTGTAGGATGGGATCATCAGTGTTATTCTTGGCTCATCATCTCAGGATGCAGAGACATCACTTCAAAAAGGTCGAAATTGGGAAAGAAACACAACTAGTCAGCTGATCAGGGCTTTTCCTGATGATCTAAAACAAAATCTTTTTATTTGGAGGTAAAATCAAACTATGGAAAGTATAATAGGTCAAAGTTGAAGCAGGTAGTCATTATGTTTTATGTTTTGGTTAAGCTATGAATGTTAACAATAAACAGTTAAGTTTCCCAAATTAAACAGCAAAACATTTTGTTGGTCCTTGACCTCCAGAATGACATCACACATATACAATACAAGCATTTTTTTATGGTGAAGGTTTGGTAGGAAGTCAGTTAGGGTTAAAATTGCAATTTAGTAAGGTTTGGAGACCTGTGTTGTCATGGTTACAGTAATAACCACTTGATTATTGTTAGGGAATGATTACAGTCTGTAAAAAACTGTGTTAAAAGGAACCAAAGTTGGTTGGCACAGAAGAGTAAACAGTGGTCTACCTTGTTGTTGACCCAATCATCAACCTCAACCTCCTTCCTCTGGAGACTGTGTCACTCTAGAATAACATCACACTATTTCCTCCTGTGCTTCAGGCGGACCACAGTCATAATTCCAACAGCCATCATAAAACCCAAGTAATAAACCTTTAGCGTTTCTCAACTTAACATCTTCATTGCAACAGAGCATTACACTGGCAGTCCTGGTGCATGTTTGGTTTGCACAACAGCCTAAACAAAAAAAAACTAAAAAAACGTTGGTTAATAGGTCAGGTGTGAACACAACCTCAAAGTGTCCATTAAAACACAGATAATGATTTTTCTACTTGATATAATAAGATTAATAAAAAAAACACACATGAACAAACTGTGGTTGGTGGAAAATCCATTTAATCTTTTTTTTGTCTTGTATTCTTGCTCCGTATCTGGGAAACTGTTTTTTTTTTTTTTTTACAAGCACAGCGGAAAGTGCTTTCTGGCTAGCCTCTGCTTTTGGCTAAAAGAGGGCGGTATTCTCTGTTGTAGGTCAGAGCGAGAGGCTGCAGATCAAAGATGAACAGAGGCGGGAGGGGGGTTAGATGTGGTGGTGTGTTTGTTTGGAACAGAGTTTGGGGAAAAGTGGAAAGTCCAGTGGTGGTTAATTGATGTGTTTAGGTCTGAGGTCATGAGGGTGGCAACGGGAACACACCGCTCAGCCCTGAGCGGCAGATGGATACACAGCCACCACAGAGATGCTGCTCAATCTAATCACAACTAAACACTATGAAGACACGCACAGACCCTTTCTTCTTCTTTTCCTCCCTGACTCTCTACTCTCCCTCGACTCTCCTCCCCCCTCTCTAAGCTCTTGCTGGGCCAAAAGCCCAGGGGAGGTCACAATGTGTCACAGCGGCAAAGGCCTCTAGATGAACCTGTTGGTAACCCCCCACACCAGCACCTCTCAATACCACCTCCTACCTCTGAAAATACCCCAGAGCCTCACATGACCTGAGGGGTTCAAGGTCAAGCAACAGCAGAGATGATGATGAGATGAGGACTTTTTTTCCCTGTTGTCCATGTTTGAAGCTTTTGGGTTCATCCTTATTTTATTTTTTTCTATTGATAAAGCAGCAGAACACAAAGCATGTTTCTGTCCCTGATGTCCAGCTGGTCTGCTTTCTGAAGCATTGCCTCCTTAACACCTACGCTTGACTGTGCATTTTTATCTTTGTCTTTGTCATTATTTGTCAGGATGTTCCATAGAAAGGGTTTGCCAAAATGTCAGGCTGATTTACCGATTTGTAACATCAAAATCCCATCTGTGGTCCAGTCATTGTCCTCCAGTCTGATATCATGGATACAATGTTGCTGTTGCTTCCTGTACTGCAGTCTATGGGAGGACCTTAAGCCATGTTCACACAGGACATGAATAGGGAGATTCATAGGAGTGACTCATAACCGGTCTGTCTATACAAAATGGATATTTTAATGTACATGACATTCCTAAAAGCACAATTAATAATACACCCTGCAAATACTGGCTGTACTTATAGCTTAGACACGTTTTCACTTGGTCTCTTCTTATCTCTATGCAAATGTAAAGACACTAGAAGGTTTATGAATGTGGTATTGTGGTGGTATGTTTCAGTAATAGTCAACTAAAATGTATTTGCAGCGTGTTTAGCTATGGAAATATGTATTGGGCTTATAGAGAAGACGGGCCTGATGCTAAAACCATTACCATAGTATAGACTATGATCATTAAGTGTTCAGTATGCTTCCAGGGACCTAGTATGTATGACATGTCGTCCTACCAAATCTAAAGTTCTAAATTCATACCTGTTGCGACTGAGCACATGAAGGCGTGGTGAAAGGCCGACCTCCTTCTGCGTCACCCAGTCTCCCTGATCTCTGTCCAAGAACTTTGTGTCTTTTGTGTGTCTTTGTAGTCTTAACACAATACCTAGCACCAGCTGTCAGTGGAATAGTGTATACATTCATGAGCAGGACCACCTGCTTGCTTGTGTATGTCATAATATAAGTCCACAACATGGACACACACACACACACACACACACACACACACACACACACACACACACACACACACACACACAAAAATGATGCTCAGTTGTAGCATCATTGTTATTATTAGTGGCCAAAAGGGCTAACAGTGATACTTTTGGACTGAAGCTGAAGATAGCTGACATATTATGCTAATTTTTGTGTTAGAATTTGACTATTCTAGTGCTGAAAACACATTTAAAAATATAAATTTCACTTAAAAAAATATAAATTTCAACCCAAAATGATGATGTTAAAAATAATAAATGAACAAACATTGATAAAGGCTGTGAGATCAGAAAGAAAGCTCTGGGGGGAAGCAAGTAAGTTGACCTTGTTAAGACTTATTTGTTGGTATTACCTACTCTTTTAATTACTAGTGAATACTATTCAATGCTAACATTGAAGCTCTAATGATGACAACAATGAAGATGATGACGATGTATGGCCAAATGTCTGGAACTGCCCGGTGTTAGCTGTTGATAGGCTGTAGCCTCCAGGACCCTGCACAAGATAAGCAGGTATCGATATATGGGTGGATTGCTGTTAGAAAACATATGTAATCACACAGTATCAGAGGTAGATTACACTGAATAAGGATCAACCCCACATGTAGGCCTAACCTTTGTATGAACATGGCTCTGGGCACTCAAACCTCTGTTGCCCCTAGTGACACCAATGTCCCAGTTTGATGTGAAGACACTGGGCGAAAGCATATGAAAGGTGCTACTCACCGATTAAATTATTCCCTTTGTGAGTTGCTTTGTGACAGACTCTCTAACCAGCTGCCTGGCACAGTGTGTGTGAGTGTGTGTCAGCTAATTTAGTTTTCACTGAGATCACATGGCTGTCAGAAGTTGGGACAGAAAACGTAACGGTTCTCCCATCAAAAGCCCCAATCTTGTCTTTGAAGGGTAGCGCCACTTGTCGATGCTGATCCTCCCCAGTGGTCAGGACTGGCTGTGCCATATGTATCTTTGATAGTACCACCAACCCACACAGCAGCAACACCTTACGGTTGTTAGATGTTTTCAGTGTATCCTGTGCATGCTGAGATCTATTTTGATATACCACATAGGCATCTACTGAGACGTTTAGATGCCGCGTGTAGATAGAAAGTATTCCTAAAGAATAAACTTGAAGTTAAAAAAGTATCTTCACAACCCTTAGGGTTAGGGTTAGGGTTAGGGCCCACATTAAATTATGGAATAATTTTTCAAAATAGGCCTATTTGTGGAAAAAATATGTAATATTTGAGTTACATAAAAGCTTTTAATTGTTTTCTTCCTAATCGCTCTTGAAATAGTGGTCAAGAACCCCCCCCCCACCCCCAACACAAAAATGGTTTGGCCACTGATTAAAATTTGATGTTGTCATTTGAAGTTCAGTACGCTAAAAATGTCCGGTCAGCACAAGTCCGGTGCTCAGAAAAGTAAAGAAAAGAGAAGAAGAGAAGAAAAAGAAAATAGAGGCCTTAGAGATTTTCTAAACAAATATTTAAAAAAGGTGGTGACGGTGAAGCTGGAACTAGTAAAGTCAACGTAGAGCAAGGTAAGAAACAGCGCAGCCAACGTTTACCGGCAGCCTTGTAACGTAACCTAACAGGTCAGCTCTAATGTTAACGTCCATTAGCTTGTATAAAAGCCTAACACAACACGTGATCTCTGACAGAAACAGTTGAGTTTGGTAGCTCCGTCAGAGAGGAGAGAGATCCAGCTGCAGTCAGGTGACCGAGAGAGTGATGCGGGAGAGCTGCCCCGCAACGGAGGGACAGAGTCAGGCTACTGGTGAGAGAGAAGAGAGAGAGAGTCACAGTGGAGCGGGAGGGGCCCGCTGCCCCCCGCAGAGAGTCTGAGCAGGATGGATCAGAGACTGATCAGACATTTAATTTCAGCGATCCTGCATTATAGCCCAATAAAATGACCGAGTCTGATAGAGTAGGAGTAGGAAGAGCAGAGGAGAGGCAGTGTTGGGGAGACTTAAACTACATGTAGTTGAACTACATAGCTTAACTACAATTAGCTGTAACTTGCTGGTAGTTAAACTACATTCATATGTTGTGCTGCGTCAAGTATTTCTACTACTTTTTGGGTCATTTTTTGTAGTTAAACTCAATTTACAAACTACAATTTTGGTCAATAACATGAAATATTATTTTATTTTTTTAAGATTTTGTTGGCATGGACGCCTTTATTTAGCAGCGTATATGACATGTGCTCTAACCACTCGACCACCTGCACATGAAATATTTTTTATTAAAAAAAAGACCTATATAATATAAATGTTATTTTAATTTTTTTTTTGAAAAAAGGCATGAATCATGTCATGACAAGCCAACATTGTTGTTGAAGACACAGCGATCTAGTATATGTCTGCCTCTCTGGGTTTTTTATTACATTTTTTGTAGACTGATTTACATTTCTGATTTACATGTGGGTATTGGGGTAGGATTTTCATTTTCTCTTTATATTACCCAACATGTCTATAGATTACCTAACATGTCTATAGATTACCCAACATGTCTATAGATTACATGTCTATGGTGAACCTTCAGTATGTTGACCAGCTTTTTTTCTTTAAAAAAATAAAACTGAGTTGAGAGGCATATTTCTGCTGGCATGTGAATTTTTTGTAGGCTATTATATTTAGTTTCATATACACCACATGCTGAGTTAAATGAGTATAATGATTATAAGTAGTTGCTAAAGCTACTTTTTTTAGCTGTAGTTTTACAAACTACATTTCTCCAGGGGTAGAAATGTAGTTTGTTCAAACTACTGTCAGGCTGAACTACATGTAGTTTTATAAGCTATGCTTGCAAAGTAGCTTCCCCAACACCGAGGAGAGGAGAGGAAGAGCATAGGAGAGAAGAGGAGAGGAAAAGCAAGGGAAAAGGAGAGATCCGGGTGCGTGGGGGCCCATCTAAGATTATCTTGTCCCGGGCCCAGGCAAGACTGTCAGCTGGCCTGCATGAAATGTTCATGTTTTGGCACTGGTATTGCCCAAAAATATTTGAAAAACCACCTTGCCTAAAATACGAAAAAGTATTTAAAACCAAAGATATGACAGTTTATTTTTTATAAGTTCTACCTAGCTTTCTTGCTAGCAAGCCACCATTTTTTAATTGACGTCATTGCCTACGTAACAGGGTTGGTTGATTCAGTTTGCGAGTGAAGACAGTGAAGCATTTCTGGACCAGGCTGAACACACGCTTGCTTGGAAATGGTGGAAGATTACCTTTAAAGGCCTGTAAACTTGTGATAGTCCCTTTTGTATGTATTCAAGCCCATATGGCGAGTGAACAGAGCAATGGTATGAGTGGAAGAACTTGTGGAGTCGATGGTTTGGGTTGAAGAGTCGGTTAGCAAAAGTACCTGGTATCATTTGGGGTGTTGTACAGTGATACTCACCATATGAGAATCCAATGTCAGGCGGCTGGTCTGGACCATGTATTGCATGCAGTCCTGACATGATGGGTGGGTTCTAGAGGGCCAGACCTGCCCATTGTGGAATTTGGCCCAACCAGGAGAAATCCGCATCAATGCTAGTTTAATGCACATGAATTTCATGTGAGGCTACGAAAGGACCCATGAGGCCTGGGAGGGGGTTGGGGTGGGGGGGTTCAAGGTGATATATTATGCATGCTTCACTATGGGTTTATACTTTTATTTGGTGATATAATAGACATACATTTTAAAATTACACTGCAGTCATTAGTGATTTTTGATGTGTCATTTTATACAAATTAACTGTGCCTGTGTGTGCAAGTTGGACGGGTGGAGTAGCTGAATCATGACAGTGCTTAGGGGTGTGGATGGAATTGGGTCTGTCCATCCATAAAAACCTAAAGGAATATGATGGCATAGAGTGTGAACATAGGGCCTCATTCACAAACTCTGTATCTACTCAAATATGTGCTCAAACCAAGTATGTGAACGTTTTAAGCACAAATCCAGAATTCTTCAGTATGTTCTTACCTGAATTTGTT
>NC_084970.1:1025000-1040000 GCF_963691925.1 Scomber scombrus | reverse complement strand
ACCGATGACCTCCCATTAGACTCATTCACTGAAGACGCAACGCAACGCATATGATACAGATATGAAATCTGAGTTGCTTAAAGGAACATTTGAGTCAAGTAATGTAATTACTTTTATAATGAGTAATATGTAATCAGTAATTAACTACAAATGTCAAGTAACTTGAGTAAGACTGGTCCCAATTACAGATAAATGCCCTTTTGAGGTCAATGTAAAAAAAAAAAAAAAAAAAAAAAAAAAAAACTGCTCCTCATTACCACAGATCTTGTTGCATAACCATCAGGATGTGAGTTTATTTCAGTGTCATGGCAATACAGTGATAGTGAGTGAGTTGTCAGGAAGTGCTAATAGGTAATTTGGCAGGTATTTTCATGGTGACTATTTGCCAGAATGTAAAAAGGGTGTAGGTGTAACCCACAGCTAACTCCCACTAACTGCAGTGCAACATTACTTCCTGTCTATCTCCCTCAAAGCATTATATGAACAATAGTAAAATAGTAAAATGTATGACCAGATTATCTGCAACACAAATCTAATAATAGGAGTTAGTAAATGCCTTTCAAAAGGTTTTTTATATTCCTGGACCACTGACACTCTCCCCTCTCTGTCCATTCTGCAGAGGTTTTCTCTGTGTTTTGTTTATAAAAACTGTTCTAAAACACGTATAGTACAACTCACATGCATATTGATGGCATTTCTGAATTGCACAACATAAAGAATAATAAATGGTATTCCTAATTGAAATGAGTGACTCGGCCTAAAGCCTGTAAATACAGCAATTGAAAACCAAGACATAAAGGGTTAAAGTGATAAGGTGGTGTATTTTATATGAAATCTCGCCTCATGCAGCTGTAAATGGTGCATGAATCCCTTCTCTCCTTCATTCCTCTCCCGCATCAGCTGTCTGCACAGAGGCTGGATAGGGGAATGAAGAGGCAGCAGATGTCCCAGTATGAGTCATTGTACCCATGAGTTGCCATGAGTTTTCTCAGGAAGTATTTTGCTAATGCAAATGGGAATATGAGTGTATTTGTCAGTGTGTGTAAGAGAGCTGGGATGGAGGTGAGGGGTCAAGCAGGGATGAAGCTTCTAGTCACAGCATTAACACATTTGCCAGGTCTCAGTCTGACTCACATTTCCATTTATTGTATCTGGTTAGCTTCTGTCATCTGCCTACACAACCAGCTGATGTTGAAAGCAAAGAGCTTTAAAATCAGGACTGAATGCTACTGACAGTATCTGGGAAACTGCTCAGAGGCAGTTGATGTCAAAGAGGTCAAAGGTCAGGGTCAGCTACAGATCAGCAGCCCTGGAGCTGCTTGTGTCTTTGCTCAGGGACACTTAGCAAGGTAGATCCTCGCATGAACCTGGATCCTCTGGTTGAGTTCCCTGTGAGTAATTGGCATACCGCCTGTTAGAAGATAAAACAAACACTATAAAGTGTGGTTAAGTTGCTATTAACTTACTATTGAGCAGGCAGTGTAGCTGTGTCTTACTAACAGTATGCAGTGTATACAAAGGATGTTAACGAATACGAATACATGACTCAGATATAAACAAACACTTTCAGTAATAGTAATGTTGCACTAAGTACACCCCTCCCCCCCCCACCCTCCCCCTCACCTCACAAGAATTTGAAAGTGTTCAACACATAGCTTTTAGAAAATGCTTATAACGTTTAGGTGTACTGTCTGGTAATAGGATGTATTTTTGTAGTTAAAAGGATTTTACTCAAGAACACCAAGACAGCACTTAAGAATGGATGGGGGTGGGGGGGGGGGGGGGGGGTGGGGGTGTGCTGGTCCATTTCAACCAAAAGACCTTCTGGTGACAACCCTGCTAAATTACTGTGCACCTAGAAATATTCCAACGACTGTCTCATGCTCTAACACCATAAACAGGGGCCAGCCCTAGCACATGTGGTGCCCTATAGGCAGGCTTCACTCCAGCCCCCACCCCCCTCTAATGACACAAACATGCCTTTCATTTATTGCAATATATACTAAAAGAAATCTACAGTTACAATATATGACTAAAACATATCTAATTAAGTTTAATTAAAAAAACACATACTAGGATCCATCAATAGACAATATGGAACTTAAATATAATTTCAATGGAACTTTAAATACATCTACATGACTTCAACTAACTAATCAGCTTAGTTCATGTGTGTTTCTGACTTGTGCCCTTATTGGCTTTTTTCTTGACCCCCCTCAAACCCCCCCAAAAAACAAAAACCTGTAAAAGTGCTCTTGACAACAGCAGTGCCTTAATTTTGGGGCACTGTAAGCATGTTAACTGCAGCTTGTTCCGGTGCATAGTGAAGTTGTCTTGTTATACCATATACCCCCACCCCCCACCCACATGACTGCCTAGGACTGTGCCTGACCATAGATGTGTTTATAGTGTACATGGACCCAGCTTTATACAAGCATTAATGCTTAAAGTACAGATGGCTCACACCTGGGAGGAGTTCAGCACAGTTCCAGTTGTGCCTCATCATCATCGCCCTGAGACGGACCCCCCCCCCCCCCCCCCCCCCCTCACATACCCACCATTCCATACACATGAAATATTATCATTACACATTCCTTAGCTACAACTGACTTCCTACTACAACTAGAAGCTTAGGGTAAAATTTGTCTAAAGGGTTGCAATTGACACCCACTTCCTTTCCTTTCTTCTCATGTGAGGTGATTTAACCTCCAAACACATTTTTCTTTGGACCCGACTGACATTTGTAATGTGGCACTGTTAAACCTGATAAGTGGGGGTCCTTGATGAGTATGCAAGCTTAGTGGTAACTTCCATATGGGGGTAAAAGGGGGCTGAGTGGGAGATGTGGGGATCAGTGCATCTTCTTTTTCCTCTTCTGTTTGCTCATATGTCTATGTGTGCTCATACTGGCTTATTTTTTCTTCTCCCAAAGAGCCACAGGTTGGGTCTTGCATAGTGGCCCTAAGACCTTGTTGTCCACTCTCCTTTTATTCATGGCCCTCAGAGGCACTTGGGCCAGTGGTGAATATGTCTCTGTGTCCCCCGTCCCCCTGCTGAGAGATTCCAGAGGCTCCTCTCATGGCCTCTCAGGGCTCCTGGGTCACTCGTTTGTCATCATGACCTTTGACCCCTGTAGGCCAGTGTGCCGGGAGGAATGTCGGAGATGTTTACCTTCGCTGAGACTGATGGTGTCCAGGTGGCTCTTTCTCCCTCTTCCTTTTTTTCATGCCTTCTTTTTTTTTTTTTTTAGTCTTGTGTTTTTTTCCTGAGCCAGGCATCTTGACGGCCCCACCTCTCTGCTGTAGCTGGTTTAGCCCAGTGAACATTGCAGAGGTAGAGTGAGAGTAAAGCCCATCATTCTTGGTATTGTTGTGGTGGGCTTATACTATTTCCATTACCACCAGTACCTAACAACACAAGTGTCTTACCTGGATGTTTAGTTTCAGCTTTGGCATGTTTTAGTAGATGGACTCTTTAGATTTGTGTCAGAAAGTATCTGGATTGACTTGACTGGAAAGTAATGAGAGAGAGCTATTTATTGATTGGCCCTCTGTCTGGGCCCGGTCAAGAGAGCGCACTCATCCCAAGCTCCACTTCCCAGAGTATGTTAGCCATCAGACAGCCAGCCTAGTGGCGTGGCTAGACAGAGAGGGCATTCACTAATAGGTAATGGACCCCCCTCTTCCAGCTCCCTCCGCCCTCCACTTCAACGCGGTGCCATCTATCACTCTCGCCCTGGACCTTCCCAGTGGCTCCTTGCTGGGTCCTCATCTACTGGAAACTCTTGGAAAGTTTCCTGCCCTCCCCGGCCCCCCTCGGCCCCTTTTAAAGAGCCCATTAAACAGTGTTGTAATGCAAACAGTAAGTCCGAAGAGAGCGAGGGCCAGGTGTCGGGTGCGGAGGGGATGAGCGTCTAATGCAGCCATTACGAGTGGCGGGGAGGGTGGGTGGATTATCATAAAAGCATCTCCCCTCCCTCTAATGTGGACATGTCTGATCAATACCAGACTCCTGGGAGGGGATAAAGGACGGGATGGACGGATGAAGGATGAGAGGAAACGAAGCAGCTTTATTAATCTACCTCCCGGCCGAACGCTCTGTCGCCACACCATGGGATGGAAGCGACAGACACAAAGAGGGAACAAAATGAAGGGGGGGGAGGTGGGAGTGACACATTTCTTTAGTTCTGTGATGCGATATCTAAGTAATGTCACAACTTGCATTGAATCATTTCACTGACATGACCACTCAACTGACCCCCAAAGCAAGATGATGGACAAACAAATAAACAGCAAAATAGAATAATTAAAATGAAATCCTCCTAGCATGTGTAAGCTGTATATAATCCAATGATAAATACTTTATAACAAACTATAATGTTATTGTAAGCAGTCATGAGGACTCTCAATTTATTATTTTACAATTATAACTTAAAACTATAATTCCTCTTATGAATATTGGGGTATAAATTCTTAATGAATGCCAGATAACATCATTATAATTACATATAATGAATATTTATAATGGTGTGTATGTGTTTTGAACTCATACATGAACAGTTTTATACAGAGAATTTGTACATGTACATTTTTATAACTGTTCATTTTGGTACCCAATTTAGATTTACGCTCAAAAGTTATTTGAGTTCTGATAGATTTGGGGAAAAAAGACATATATTCATAATATTCCTTACATACTGTTCATATTCTACACCCTCGCATTATGTTCCAGGTCAACCCAGATTATTGACCCAGTCTAATAATCTCCTCATATAAAGTTTCTATACCAAATATTGAAGCATCAATAGCTGATCTGACTGATTAATAAATGTGTGATTAAACCTTGATTCATGTTTCAGAGAGCAGAGAGAGTGTATTTTTTTAGCTTTTACACCACTCAGCTCCTATCACACAATATCATGTCCTATTCTACCTAAGACATGAAAATATAACATAGCAATAATGATGTAAATGTATTTTATGTAAATGTAAAATGAGCAGAACTTTATGGAAGTGTGGGGTTTATTGTAGAACCATTAGAGCCGTCAGTCTTCACTGCTACATCATAAAAAGAAATCCTCATAACTACTATCTTATTAAAACTATCAACTATTCATTTCACGAAAACACATGTCAATAGATACGAGTCAAACTTGACATTAACAGGATGTAAGGGTTAATTGTGGTATTTTGTGTCTTCTTTCATGTTTTCTAAGCATTCTGAGACTACAGCTGTCTCTTATTGATACAGTATAGTTACTACGGATAAAGGTGTTGATATCTACAGCACTGGACTCTACGTTTTCGCACACACAGTGTCCATATCACTTTCACTCACTCCCTTTAATAAATCCAGCTGCCATTTTCAAAACTAAGGCTTTTTGAACACAGGTCTCCTCTCTGTGGTGGAGACGACAGGGATTAGAGAGGTAACAGCACTCACTGCAACGCTGGCTTCATTGTTCACATACTTATTTTTTGTATGCCTGGAGCATTAAAGAGTATTTACATGAGATGATAGATGATGGTCTAATCATCCCTGACTGAAGCAAAAATATCTTCCATGTGAACCTAACAGAAAGCATGGTAAGACTTTAAGAGGTTACTACATCTCAGCAGTGAGATTGTAGCGGTATCACACCAGCTATTCTAACATGCATATTTGTCACTGTGGAGCAACGAATACCTACAGCATAAGATCAGCCTCCTTTATATAAATGTTTATAATAAGTAGTTTCAGGTTTAAAGTCTCATAAGGTGTTTGAAATTAAATATTAGTAGAGCTGAGAGAGTTGCATTGATATGGACCATGTGTGTCCGTGTGTGTATGTGTACGCTGCTTCGCTTCCCGCTTATGCTTTAACCTGCAGGTGTGTCCCACATGTCTTTTGGAGGGATGTCTTCACACTATTTCAGTGGCAGTTTGAGCAGACAGGCAGATGGTTCCCATCAGTTTTCCTCATATGGGCCAGACGCCTTTCCAGACCCCCCCCCCCCCTCCCCCCCTCTTGACACTTCTGCTCTAGATCCAAAAAAACTGAGATGAGCCATGTTGGAGAACATCCTCATCACAGAGGACCCTACATGTGATTCTCACCACTGGCTGGAAAGCAACATTTAACGGTGACTCATATGCTTAATGGCCGCTTAGACAGTAAGTTTGACAGGTAGATGACAGCTGAAGTGGGAGCGCACTGTACTGTGTGGTTTCCAAAACTGTCAGTAGTTGTACAACAATAGATTAGAAGTATTTCCTATTGAACTTCCTGCAGATGATCAGTCCCAGACCTGTCTGCACTGCAGTGATTATTCTCACTGCTTTTCGCCACAATTTTAACTATGAGAACTGTTTTTGTTTTAATATGGACAGATGTAGACACAGGACATTCTTTGAATAGACTAATGCAATAAATTATACAAGGTGTAGTCTCATTTACAACACTTTGACAGAGATGGGCTTTACCAAAAAATACAAATCTGATGTAAAGTGTTTAGACTATGAACCCTACATATCTACACTACGTTTCCTTATGCATTTACACTTTAAATTTAGCATAACAAAATAATGGTGGGACCTTGTCTGAAAATGTATTTTCTTTATCTGTGATATTTTCATGTATACATAAAAGCTCTCTATTTCTAACAGCTGATGGCAACCTGCTTTCTGTCAACATAGCTGTGGTTTCATGGATGTTTTATAAGAGCTGATAAGGTGCTGCTGCTCAATTTTTCCCAGTGACCACTTGTGGTACTGCAGCCCAAAAAGCATTTGCCCCATAGACCACCATTGTAAAATAGACATCTGTAAAACAGCACCTTAAACTGCAGACAAAGTCAGTTATGTCTCTGTTATTCATTTTTAAACCATGATCCATATTTGTAAAACTTTGCTCAAGCCGAGAAAAGTGATTTTAAAAAGCACATTTATGTATTAGTTCTAGGAATATTTGCAATAGACCACTGTTGACATGGAAACCTCAAACTGCAACCACGGTTAATTATTATTATTATTAATTATTATTTTATATTATATTAATTATATTATATGTGTGTGAAATCATTGTCCCATCATAGAATCTATGGGACAGACTGGCAGTGGTGGTGATGGATATGAAGACATACACACTGGGTCAACAGCTGTCCAGGTCTACTTAACCTGCTCGCTAGCTAGTTAGCGCAATAGCTAAATTATTATTATTATTATTTGTGTTCAGGATATAACAGTGTAGATGTCACCATTCCTGTTAGTAGAGCTGTGATGTGGGAGAAGCCACTGGTCCTGGACCATGGTGCATCTTCCTGCAAGTTTCCATTTCAGTTTTTTTAAAAATGATATCCTCAATGTTACTCAACATAGGAACACAAGAGTCTCCAGGGGACACCACATACCCCTTCCCCAATACATATCTTTAGAATCAGTTGCTTGTCTCTCTCTCTTTTCTTACATTGAATTCAACCAGGAGGGTTTCATGACTATCCAAGCCTTAAAGATCTACACCTGTCAGTCATCTAAAGGTTTCTATGGAGAAAATGAATGAGAATTTTACCTCCAGAACGAGGGGTTATTTGAAATAGCTCCTCCCACTCCCACAACTATATGAACAGTAGCGGATAATGATATGTACGTACACTGTGGGATTCTGACCAAACCAGTTCTTATATAAACCTCTGCCATGAATACGACACAAATCATTCCTATTCCAATTAATAAAATATGATACAAGCGCATGTTGCAGAACAGCTGTGCGCTGATGTTGCAGTTTAACTCAATACTTTCTTCAATAATGATACCCACAAACCTTGTTTTTACATTTCTAGCCATTAGTACAGCATTTATATTTACATCCACATCTATGCTTTACTCCATAACTAAAGAGAGAAGAATATATTCATAGTAAGCACTAATGTCCTGTGGTCTTCTGTCAACGTTTGAAGTGCACTCAGTGGCTAGCTGTGCTTTCACTAATGCTGTTTTATATAAAACCAATCTGTATGAAAGCCCCGTGCCTCCCACACACATGAACAGTCCTGACCTCCCCTCATGCAGCATGGTGAAAGTGCTCTCCTCACTTTTTTCTTGTTACACTGTTTTTTTCTCCTTCACACACAAGCACATATGCGCCGTCGCATGACTGCGATCGCGTACTGCATATGCACACGGATAGATAGAAGTAAACAAATGATGCTTATAATGTTGTTTATCAGTGTAATAAAAAAAAGCACCATCATCCTTTTTAGACTGGCTGCCAAAATCTTCCTCTAAGGTTAGATCTCTCTCCTCTCAATTCAAAGCAGCTATGTGAGTTCTTTCTGCTCTCTGTGTGATTTATGGTGACCCAGTGAGAGTGTTGTAATCATGGCGTGGAATGACAGGTAAACCTCGGGCCAATTGGCGCGGTGGCTGGAGCCTGGTACGGACAGTTTGTAAGGAACGGGGAGGTAATCGCTCCCCTTTTGGCCTTTTTCTACTGTCAACTAAAGTGAGGAAAGGCAGGCCGGCACTTGGATGACACACGTGGCATGTACACACACACACACACACACACACACACACACACACACACACACACACACACACACACACACACACACACACACACACACACACACACACACACACACAGCTTCCCTTGTAGCCTGGTTGTGTTGGGGCAGGTTCTGCATGACACGGTAGTCAGTGAGGAGAGATAACAGCCAGCACAACTTAAAACAATGCAAACCAAGGCTACACTACAAGTGGAGATGTTTCTGATATTAATGAAACATAAGATTACTATGTAAATACAAGAGCAATTACAGCTTTAATTATAATCATTAACGTCCTCCCAACCATAAAAAGACGCTGACTTAGGCCAAATTATCTTGTGATTATTTATTCTGTGGAAAAATTCAAACTAGAGCTAGAGCAAATAAAAAATGCATGTTTTATAAATGAATCATTTGCTGGTTCTAGCTTCTACAGTGTAATCATTTGCTGCTTTTCTTCATTTTAAATCACTGTAATTAAACATTTTTTGGTCAGTTTTTTGATCAAACATTTGAAGACTTTGAAAATGTTTAACTATTTTTTTTTTTTACATTAAATAGAACAAACAATTAATTGATTAATCAACAACAACAACAAAAATTGCAAAAAAGTTATTCAATGTTTAACTTTAAATCTGAGGAGTTTGGCTCGTTTTTAAAGCCAAAATGAAAATAACTAGTATTGTTATGAGGGTGGGACACTGAAATGAATTCAGGTGTCTCCTTAAATCATTCATGTGACGTTTAGGTAACCCGTCTGATTTGAAACGAAAGGCCGAAGCCAGCAAAATAAATCATTAAAATAATAATGACAGGGTGCAAGAGCCCGCGCTGCCAGTATTTTCATCAGCTTCATCAAATAAAGAAAGTGTAAAGGAGTGTGTAATGCTCTCCCAAAGCTGCTCATCTGCTCAAGTACTCAAGCCCCTCTCGCTCTTCCCTGCAGGAAGGCTAATGACAGACATGTAAGTAGGCAGCATGACCTGTTCTGCTGCACATGGAGTTTATTTGCTGTGGTTTTTTTAGCTGCAGCTTCCACGCTCAGCCCCTGGGGCGCAAATACGTCTGCGGTGCTCCAGCCCAGGGAGCAGCAATCTGACAAACAGTGCAGACCTAATCCAGGCCAGGTCTGGGGCTGTGTTTGGTATGCATCCCCTAGGTATGGAATAAATACAAGGCCGGTAAGCAGATCTGCTTGCCTGGACGACCGCAGGGAGAGTGGAGGGCTTTCCAACCTTGCGTTACATGCCTTGACGGGATGTCTCTTATCCATATATGGAACCTCATAACATTTTGGGCTTTTCACGAATAAGAACGGCTTTGATCTCCTGTTGAAAGTAATGCAGTTTTAATGTCCAACTTCAAGTGCCATTAGCTGCATTTTTATCAGTTAGCGAAGCTGCTTGGCAAATTTCTGAATGTCAAGTCAGGAGGTGGGGGGGGGGTGGGGGGGGGGGGGGGTGGGGGGGCTTGGGTGGTACTAGCCCAGAGGATAGAGAAGTGGGTTTATGATTGGAAGGCTGTCAGTTTGAGATCCTCGCTGGGAGAATGTGGGTGGAGAAAGTGGATGAGTAACACTCTTCTCCCCCTACAGCAACACAGGCTAGTTTCCTTTGAGCAAGGCACCGAACCTTGTGTTGCTTCTGCGGGTAAAAGTAGGAAAAAAATGAGATTAATACAGTGAAGCTGTTGAATGATAGAGTGGAAAAGTGGTGCAGTATGTTTCTGGGGGAAGGTAAAGCGTACCATCCTAGAAGAAAAAATAGAAAAAAACATTAAAGGAAAAGTATGTTTTGCGTTTTCTACTCACTGAACCTTTAAAAAAAAAGTGTCTCTCTCCACCTGGTGGCACAACCCCCCCCCCCACCCCCCCACATCCCCCACATCCACCTCCCAACCTCCTCCCACCCTCCTCCTTTTTTCCTCCCTTTAAGCCCGCCACAGGTAGAAGCAGACCAGGTGTACCTGTTTAAACTTGCTGTGTAATTTGTGGATTAGCAGATGCCTCTAATGGCTAAAATCATCAGAGCTTTCCCTCTGCTGCGGAGCGTGGAGGAGGGGGGGGAGGATATGGAAAGAAAGAGGGGAAAAAAAAGACAGATGCAAAGAAATGAAGCGGGTGGTGTGAATGGAAAGAAGAGTTAAAAGGACAAAAGGTGACGATTCAAACATAAATGATTATCTCAAAGGGGCCAACTCTGCTGTCCTGGGTACAAATGTACCATAAATCCAGTAGATACTCATCATCATTTAATGTACCCTCACTGTAGAAAAACATGACTTCTACCTACAGCCTCTTTAGACTATCTACGCTTTAGTAGTGTCAAAGCTTTTTCGAACTCTTCAGAGCTGTTTGGAACTTGTAAGCAGTGTTCACCTACCAATATCACTGGCTGTGATTACGACCATCCAATGCTACACTGATTAAAATCAATGTCAAAGGAGGAAAAATGAGTGAGAACTATTTTGATTATCAATGAATCGTGGCAAAAAAATGCCAAACATTCCCTTACTCCAGCCAGGACTCTACGCTTTTATTTATCTCGTGTGATAGTTGACTGAATATTTATTGTTTAAATTGTTGCACGGACACAACAATTAACTTGTAGTCGTCTCCTTGTGCTTGAGGAAGCTGAGATGAGCATTTTTTCTAACAACTTTCTGGCATTTTTAAAGATTAAAGCTTAATTGATTCATCAGGAGAAGAATTGGCCCCAGTTGAATAGATATACTGTGGTGTTGTACTGTTGATGTAAAGTATTTGTAACCTTTACAAGACCAGATGTGCAACCATACAACATGCATTTTGAGTTTTCCCAATGTTGTAAACACAGCAATCCCTCCTTTTATCCTATATGACTTAAATGTAGCTTAACCTCCCTTTTTTTTGTTGAAATAGTTTTAACAGTGCATTAAATATGATCAGTTTCTTTCTATATCTACATTTCCTGTCAATTTATGTGACAAACAGATGTCTCATTTGTGAGTGCTTTGTCTGCCACATCTGTTTAGCTGTTACAAGCGGAACTTCATTATCATTTAAAACAGTTTGATTTTGAAATCAGTTACCTGTTGAGTTTAGTATACGTCATATTTTATGATTACATACATTGGTGTATTTTTATGGTATGACAATGCAAAAGTAGAAATGAGTCACACGGATTTTTTGCCGTGTGTGTCTTTGTAGGATTAGCTGTCAAAAGTTGTCATATATGTAGTGCTCACTATTATTCACTAAGAATATAAGGAAAGTCCCCAAATGTTTTTAGTTGTACAGAAAAATCAGCATTGATAGTTTCACTTTTAAATCCCAATTTAAACGTGGAGCTATCTGATAAAAAAGAATTAGCAGAAAAAGATTCAATCAGGTTTTTTAATCATCTGTATGTACACGGACACATCTTGGTCAGGTCCAGCTGTAGTTGCACATATTCCTAAAGATATCACAGATTAGGTTTTTTTGACATGTGTGAAGTCCCCCCTCTTCCAGAGAAACACTCCTCACAGACACTGACACATTCCTGACGGCACAAGGCATAACTTGTTATGGAGGCTGTTCACAGGGCTGTGTTAAAGGTGAATCCAGACACACACACACTGGGCTGTGTGCACCAAGAGGGGCAGCGTTGATTTAGGGCATTACTCAGACGGAGAGAGAGAGAGAGAGGGGAAAAGAGGGAGAGTCTCCCCTGACTGCATTAGGAGAGCCTCCAGCCTTTGTGATTCCTTTTTGATCAAATCTCTGTGAAAGATGAGTGTCATGCCCTCTTCCAGCCAGCTGTGAGGGGACCTGCCCTGTGACTCTGAGGGGGGTAGGTGTGTGTGTGTGTGTGTGTGTGTGTGTGTGTGTGTGTGTGTTGTGTGTGTGTGTGTGTGTGTGTGTGTGTGTGTGTGTGGTGTGTGTGCATGCGTGAAAGAGCATGCACACCTCTATGTGTGTGCACAGGAGTGTGTGTGTGTCGTGTGTGTGCACAGGCTAGGGAGGGAGCAGGCAGCTCCTGAGGTGAGAATGCCGAGTGGGAGGATCTCATTCCAATCCCCTGTGCCCAGTTTCAACACACACACTCAGATACACACACACACACACTGAACATCTTGAGTAGTTTAGAGCCAGTCCACGGCAACATTAGAGGAGAGAAAGCAGAGGAGGCGTGTGTGTGTGTGTGAGCGGTTGTGTGTGTGTGTGGTGTGTGCATCTGTGCAGTGAGAGTAAAAGCACAGTGACTTTTTGTGGAGTGAGTGTGAGTTGGTGGCTCCTTGTTGGTGTGTGTGTGTGTGTGTGAGAGGAGAGAGAGAGGAGAGAGAGAGAGAGAGAGAGAGAGAGAGAGAGAGAGAGGAGAGGAGAGAGAGAGAGAGAGAGAGAGAGAGAGAGAGAGAGAGAGAGAGAGAGAGAGAGAGAGAGAGAGAGAGAGAGAGAGAGAGAGAGAGAGAGAGAGAGAGAGAGAGAGAGAGAAGCAGAGTACATGTGTGCCTGTGTTGTTGAAGGAGACGCTGCTGGGTGTGATGGCTCTTTTGCGTTAGTACTTGTGCGGACAGGAGAGTTGGAGGCAGTTGTTTTGTGGGACTCGCGGGGAATGGCAAACTCCACGGTATCCTTGGAAACATCCGACTAAATGACAATGGCTGAGGTAAGAGAGACGGCTTTTCACTGCTTATTCCTCTTGTCTGCTCCGGCTCTCTTCACACACAGCGGCTGCACATGTTTAACAAAGACAAACTGGAAGCAGTTTTTTGGGAGATGGCAGTGACAGGCGGGAGGATTGCAGACTTTTCATATTTAGGTGCGCTGGATAGATTAGTACATGTTATATTTTATCATTATATATTTTATGTATGACACTGCAAAAGTAGAAACGAGTCACACTGATACACACTTTAACTTTGCTGCTGTGTTTATGTGTGTTTTTTTTTAATAGGATTTGTTGTTACAAGCTGTCACATCTGTACAGCTCGGTGTGATTTCAAATCTTAATACTAATGTGTAAACTCAGCTGTTATATCATGACTGATACTGAAAAGATACTTTTCTTTTTGTATACGTTTTGGTGGAATTACACATCTTTTCACACTTTTTTCCTTTTAAGAAACAAAAAGCTAAAGTTCTAAAATGTTAAATGTATAAACACAAGCAGATTCTGTTAATAAAACCTTGATTTAAAACTAACTAATAACTCAACAGTGCTACTTTATGGTACTTAACTATTTTTGAAAATCAGTTTTCAAAACTCATCCAAACTAAAAAAAAAAAAAAAAGGGGGGAAAATGTGAAAAAATCTTTGACTTTAAGTCGCTCCCAATTGAATCCTTATCTTCCTGATGAAGAAGTCTTAATGACCAGTGAGTGTGGACACTGATTGTCCTCACATGCCTTCCAAGAATACAAAGACAACTCCCAATAAACAATAACACTAACTCTACCACACTTACAAGCTTCCACAATGTTAGCATATAAATTCTCCTTTATTTCACTCTTTTGTTCAATTACAAAAAAACAACTCTATTAACTTTTTATTGCGTCACATTCCGAACAAACGTCTCACTTTATCCTAAAACTCCTACGATTAAAAAGAAGTGTCATTCAAACTGTTAGAGGAGAAAAGAAAAAGAGAAGCAGCCTCCAAGTCTTTACCTGGGCCTGAGCTCCATCCATCCAACCGTCTGTGTGTAGTTTGGGGGTGGGGGGTGGGGGGGGGCAGAGCAGCTCGGCCTCCTGTAGCCTCCTAGCTGCTGCCCACAGCCTATTGGAATGTAATTTAAGAGCAGCCTAATGTTTTGTTGCAGCCATAATGTAACAATTAGCAGAGCTGTCTGTGTGGCGGCGGCGGTGGTGGTGGTAGCGGCAAAACACTGTGTGTTTGTGTGTGTGTGTGTGTGTGTGTGTGTGTGTGTGTGTGTGGGTAAACAATGCTAAACAGTTGGAGGAGAAACAATTGTGGTTATTGGCTGCTACACAATTACAGAGTGTCAAACAGATCGGGTTTAACTTTCAGGATAAAACTGTGAGGTGAGAATAAGACTTTATTCAGAACAGAGACTGTCTGTTATTGTAAGATATTTTCTTAAAATATAAATGAAATCAATTCTTTTAGTTAGTTTGAGCTAATGTCACATTTTTATTTATGGTTATAAATCTGCGATATGTAAAATCTTGTGATATCATTAATCAACTTTAACATAATCATTATTTTAAGCCTTGCAATAAACATCATTTTAATTAACCCATCACTCCAAACATGCACAAATACATAAAGCTGATTGAATACTATAAATATATAAGATTATTAAAACATTATATCAGTGTTTTAAAGTTAAAGTAAATTAAAAAAATACTCAAGTTTAAAAGAGTGTTTGGTTGTTGAATTGCTTTTCATGTTCAACCTTAATTTTACAAATATCAAAATAATTAATACCACCATAATAAATAAAATATTAAATTTATATATGTATTATATTTTACCATGTGAGATGTGTGTCT